>NW_020266179.1:0-13037 GCF_003255815.1 Theropithecus gelada | reverse complement strand
ACATAGTGAGACACCATCTTTAAAAAAAAAAAAAAAAGAAAAAAAAAAGAAAAATACAAAAAGCAGACAACTCAACTTTTTGTTAAACTTGATTTTCGTGATGCATGATGCAGTAGACGGGGAACCCTGAAATCTCTAAGCTTATTCCATAGATATAAAACAATTTGTGTTTTGCTTGGTACCAATGCCACTGCATTAAAACACAGCTTTTCTGAGAAAAGCAAAGTCTAACAAAATACTTTTTATCCTATACTCCAAAAATAAACAAGTGGGTTCATGTATTTACAAGGAATGTAAAAGAATTTACGAATAAATTTATGACTCTGTGACTGATTTTTTTTTTTTTTTTTTTTTTTTTTTGAGACGGAGTCTCACTCACTCTGTCACCCAGGCTGGAGTGCAGTGGTGTGATCTTGGCTCACTGCAACCAATGCCTCCTGGGTTCAAGCAATTCTCCCGCCTCAATCACCCAAGTAGCTGGGATTAAAGGTGCACACCACCACGCCTGACCAATTTTTCTGTTTTTAGGAGAGATGGGGTTTTGCCATGTTGTCCAAGGGAGTCGGGAACTCCTGACCTCAAATGATTCTGCCCATCCCGGCCTCCTAAAGTGCTGGGATTACAGGCATAAGTCACTGCACCCGGCCTCATTTCATTTATTTTCTAACCGCAAACCATTTGCAGGAGTGCCATTTTTTGGAGGAAAATAGTGGGGCTCAGAGGCGTTACACTCCTTGCCTGAATCACGCAATAAAAGTGGCAGAGGTGGCACTGAAACTCCAACCTGCTTCCCCTCCTCCTGAGGCAGCCAAATATCTAAAGGAGTGCTATTAGGCAGTGGCCAAAATGCCAATCAAACCTGGGCTAACCCAAGGCAACAGAATAAACTCGAAGAGGGTAGCACGTTAAGAACCAGGCTGGACATGGTGGCCCACACCTGTAATCTCAATGCTTTGGGAGGCTGAGGCTAGAGGTTCACTTGAGGCCAGGAGTTTGAGACCAGCCTAGGCAACATAATGAGACCCAATCTCTACAAAAATAAAACGATTAGCCAGGTGTAGTGTCACTCACCTGAAATTCCAACTACTTGGGAAACTGAAGTGGGAGGATCCCTTGAGGCCAGGAGTTGGAAACCGCAGTGAGCTATGATCGTGCCACTGCACTTCAGCCCGGGCAACAGAGTGAGACCTTGTCTCCATAGGAAAGAAAAAAAGAGCTAAGATTAGATGGAATAGTGCCAATACTGAAAACACCAAAATTAAGGCATAAGCTGTGATAAAGGCTGTTTGGAAAATCAGTGATACTCCAGGTACTAATCAGAGCATTAATCTTGGCATTTGCAGAGTTAACCTTCGTTTCCCAATCTTGTGCATAACCTGGAAGGTCCACAGCAAGGTCACCAATTAGACCCCCACACAGAGGGGTAGCCCCACCAGTTTGCACAACTCCTAGGAGCATGATTGACATAGACTGCAGTATGGGTAGTACCTTCCCGAGTCATATGGTGCGGTAGACCTGTAGGAGTGGTTGGCCTATTAACAGATGCCATAGCTAGTGAACAGACTAGCTCACTTCCTAGCATCTGTATCTCTATGTGGACTTGTTGCTTTCTCTACTTAATCCAAATATGCCATGGTGCTTGCAATGTGTGAGGTATCTCATATCTTTTTTTGCTTTTGAGATTGGATCTCACTCCATTGCCCAGGCAAGAGTACAGTGCCGCGACCATGGCTCACTGTGGCCTTGACCTCCTGGGCTCAAGTGATCCTCCCACCTCAGCCTCCCAGAGAGTACCTGGGACTACAGGCACACACCATCATGCCCAGTTAGTTTGTTAAATTTTTTGTAGAGATGAGGTTTCCATATGTTGCCCAGGCTGGTCTCAAACTACTGAGCTCAAGCAATTCCCCGACTTCAACCTCCAAAAGCACAGGCATGAGCCACCACGCTGGGCCCTCGTGTCTTTCCAGGGAAAAGAAAAAGACCCCATTTACAATTGCAAATATGAATAATAGGAATAAAAAGAAAGTGAAGTGTTAGATAAATCCAAGAGTAAAATATCAAATTTGGTAATTGCTTGAAGCCACCAAATACTCCATAAGGAATCAAGGGAGAGTAATTTCCGAAACTGTTCAATGAGTGTTTCAGCAAGAATTTATTTTAATTGCTTCATAAATTGCTTTAATCCTATATTTAGGGAATCATTAGGGGCCTGAAAGGGTCACTTAAAATTTTCACTTATGCTTAACTAAATTTTATGGAGAAAATTACATGTTTTAATAGTAGTCACAGAATTGTGGGCCTGCAAAGGTCTCAAGATTTGTCCTTCTAAGATAGCAAAGGTCTGTGACTCAGTATCATTTAATTTTCGCAAGAGCCCCATGAAGGAAGTATAATTATTCTCACATTACAGACGAGGCAGCTGACCCTCCAGGAGTTGGAATTATTTGCCAAGTAAGCAATTTGAAGGCAAGATCCTGCCTTCTTCACCTTTCCATTCCTGGGGTCTGGCAGAGGACAGATATTCCAGGTGCTCCTTCAGGGCTTCTCAAAGTCTGCTCTCTGGCTGGGCGTTGTGGTTCACACCTAGAATTTCAGGTCTTTGGGAGGCTGAGGCAGGAGGATTGCTTGAGCCCAGGAGTTTGAGACCAGCCTGGGCAATGTAGCCAGACCTTCTCTCTTAAAAAATATATATATTTTTTTAATTGTTGTCCCCTGACTAGCCGCATCACCATTACCTGGGAACTTATTAGAAAGGCAAATTCTCGGGCTCACTCCAGACCTCCTGATTCAGACATTCTGGGTACAAGAAGACGTATTTTTTGTTTTTGTTTTTGTTTTCCTTTTTTTTTTTTTTTTTTTTGAGATGGAGTCTCACTCTGTCACCCAGGCTGGAGTGCAGTGGCACAACCTCTGCTCACTGCAACCTCAACCTGCCTCAGCCTCCCGAGTAGCTGGGACTACAGGTGCCCACCACCACACCTGGCTAATTTTCATATTTTCAGTAGAGACATGGTTTGTCTCTACTGTTGACCAGGCTGGGCTTGAACTCCTGACCTCAGATGATCTGCTTGCCTCCGTCTCCCAAAGTGCTGGGATTGCAGGTGTGAGCCACTGTGCTCAGCCTTGTTTTTGTTGTTGTTGTTGTTTTAAACAGAGTCTCGCTCTGTTGCACAGCCTGAAGTGCAGTGGTGCAATCGTACCTCACTACAACCTCAAACTCCCAGGCTCAAGTGATTTCTCAGCCTCCCTGAGTAGCTGGGACTACAGGTGTGCACCACCACACCTAGCTAATTTATTTTATTTTATTTTTTGTAGAGCTAGGGTCTCACTAGATTGCCCAGGCTGGTTTCAAACTCCTGGCCTCAAACAATCCTCCCATCTCGGCCTCCCAAGTAGCCAAGACTACAAATGCATGCTATCATAACTGACTAACTTTTTATTCTTTTTAGTTTTTTGTAGAGCCAGGAGTCTCACTCTGTTGCCCAGGCTGGTCTCTAACTCCTGGCCTCAAATGAACCTCCCATCTCAACCTCTCAAAGCTCTGAGATTGCAGGTGTGAACCATCTCACCCAGTCAACAAGATATGTTTTAACGAGCCCTCCAGGAGACTAATGCATACAAAATTAGTTTTAGTAATACATACTAGATTTAATGGTGTACACGAAAGTATGAAGGAACCCATGTGTTAAATGAATGTTGAATGGAGATCACGAAAGTAGGAAGAGGTAGATTCGGGATTCTTGGAGCCCAGAAGCCAAAGTCAAAAGGAAGATCTAGGAAAGTAACATCCCAGCTATGGACTGACCTTTAATGGAGTCTCCTCATGGCTCAGTTTTTAAAGGAGCTGTTTGTCCTCAAGCCACTGTATGCCAGGATCTGTACACCTCTGAGTGCCACACCATGCCTCTCTGCCAGCAGTGTGTATGGAATCTGGGTCCCTCTCCTGCAATGAATATAATTAGTTAAGTTTCTATTTTGCTTCCTTCCTCCAAAACCCCTCATAGCAAGGGCCACCTGAGGAAAGAAAATTTCATCTTGCATAAAACCAGATTTATCTTCATTCTTTGCCCAACAATACAATGAAAGCCCAAATGATTTTTCCACATTTGGTAGCACTTAGAAGCTTTTCATCAGTGCAAGAATAAAGAGGAGAACTATTTTCCTCATTTCTGTTTACTGCAGTGATACAGCTGAAAGAAAACAATTTGAATCTATAAACCACTGAGATGTTTTTGATTTAAAACAAGCACCAAAGTCTCAGTCATTTCTCCAGAATCACAGCCTCCCTGAGATGAAAGGAGCCTAAGAGATCATCAAGTCGGTGCAACGTGATTTGCAAGGGTACCAGCTATTGTTTCTTTTAAAGAGTTATGTACATGGTTTTTTCATTTGTTTGTTTGTTTGTTTTATTTTTGAGAAAGAGTCTCATTCTATCACCCAGGCTGCAGTGGAGTGGTGCAATCATGGCTTACTGCAACCTCTGCCTCCCAGGTTCAAGCCATTCTCTTGCCTTAGCCTCCCGAGCCGCTGGAATTACAGGTGTGCACCACCACATCTGGCTAATTTTTTGTATTTTTAATAGTAGACAGGGTTACACAATGTTGGCCAGACTGGTCTCAAAACTCCTGACCTCAGGTGATCTGCCTGCCTCGGCCTCCCAAAGTGCTGGGATTACAGGCATGAGCCACTGTGCCAGGCCTGTTTGTTTGTTTGTGTTTGTTTGTTTGTTTGTTTGTTGTTTTGAGACAGAGTCTCACTCTGTTGCCCAGGCTGGAGTGCAGTGGTACCATTTCAGCTCACTGCAACCTCCATCTCCAAGGTTCAAGCAATTCTCCTGTGTCAGCCTCCCAAGTAGCTGGGATTACAGGTGTGTGCCACCATGCCAAGCTAATTTTTGTATTTTTAGTAGAGACAGCATTTTGCTATGTTGGCCAGGATAGTCTCGAACTCCTGACCTCAAGTGATTTGCCCATCTCAGACTCCCAAAGTGCTGGGATTACAGGCGTGAGTCACCACACCTGGCCTGTATGTGTTTTAATATGTATTAGGATAAGGTATTACTTTCATACTAAACCCAGGATTTCTTGTATATTACTGCTTAGGATATGCTATAGTCATTTGTTAAAAACAAAAGTGACGTGACTTCAGAAAAAGTAAGTAAATAAGCAACAGCCAGGTGTCATGCAGATATGACAAAAATCATGAAAGTGATACATGAAGATTGGTCATTAGCTATCACTACTGCCAAGGTGCTGGCAGGAAAGAGAATTCACTCTCTCCCTCCCCACTTCCAATGGTTCAAGTGAAGAGACTTCAATGAAGGCAATATTTAGGGAGTTGTGGGCAGGGATAAGAAAACCAAACAAGATGGTGCAGCACCCAGAGACTTGCTAAAGGAGGGAGCTGTTACTACTCCTAAGGCTGAAGGGGCAAAAGAAGGAAATGGTGTGAGCAGAAAGCTATGGAAGAGAGGTGGCCTGGTAAGAACCCAGACAGAGCACTGGGGAGAAGGAGCAGGGAAGAAATTGCTCAACCTCTCCTCCTGCCCTCCCAACTTCCACCTGTTCTTCCCATTGGCCAAACCCAAGCAGAAAACAGACAAAGGAACCAGGCAAGCCCACTGATAGGAACCAACCTCCAGCAGTGCACTGCTTACTGCCTTCCATTCACCAAATCTAGCAGAAAGGTAGCTTGCAAGGGAGCCTGGGAAATGTAGTTTTCAAGGGCCAGTCCCTTGTTACCCAGACCAGAGCAGGGGAAGGGTGGGAAGTAAACTTGAAAGCAAATAGGCAAAAGACCTTCACATTGCCCACTCTTGCTCATCCTTCAGTCTTCAGTGTACCTGTCACCTCCACAGGGAGGCCTTCCTCTGAAACTCTAGAGAAGTCATCCCAGTCCTCTATCACACCACCTCCTTGTTATTTTCCTGAATACTGTTTAACAGTGATAAATACATTTACTGTTGCCTGTTTAATTTTTCCCTATGTCTCCCTGGCTGACACACTTCTCTACTGTAGAATACATACTCAACAAGTATTTATTGTAAGTAAAAGGAAGAGAAAAAAGGAACAGGTACAAAAATGCATCTGAGGACAAAAAGCTCAATAGAAAATTTTATGCTCAAAGTATAAAAAATTCATCATAGCATGATGCCACAGAGAATGAAAGACAAAAACTAGCATTTTTGTTTTTTCCCATCCCAAGCCCAGTGAGGAAGATTTTGAACTATCTAATCTAAAGCTGCATCCAAATTCTGGTATTATTCTAAGGAAGGCAGTGAACAGTCTGAACACCTAAAAGTCCATGTTTCCACACACACACAAAAAAGATGAGAGAGTCGTTATTTTCCTCCACCTCCACTGCCAATATAAATTTTCTAAAAAATAAGAATTGAACTCGAGGAGATAGAGAGCAGAAGGATGACTGCCAGAGGTTGGGAAGGGTAGTGGGGAGGATGGGGGGAAGTAGGGATGGTTAATGGGCATAAAAATACAGATAGAATGAATAAGGTCTAGTATGTGATAGCATAACAGGTGACTACAGTCAGCAATCATCTATTGTACATTTTAAAAGAATCAAAGGAGCATCATTGGAATGTTTGTAATACAAAGAAATGATAAATGCTTGAGATGATGGATACCCCATCTACCGTGATGTGATTATTATTAGACTCTGTATGCCTGTATCAAAATATCTCTTGTACCCTATAAATATGTATACACCTACTGTGTACTCATAACAAAGAAATATTAAAAATTAACAAAAAAGCAGACTTTAAAAAACAAAATATGTACCCCAAGTTCTAGCCATTTGTCATCTGGTGTTTGAACATTCATCTTCTGGCTGGTTCTAGCACATGAAGGTTAGGTGCCACATTAGGGAGGTATCACCAGTAAGTACTTCATGTCCTAAGATCAAGGTCATTCTTGGCAGTATGTCCTGATTACGACTGAACAGCTGGAATGAGTAAGAGCTCACTTTTTTATCACTATTTCAAGCATTTTTGCATGACCTGAAAACTATAATCAAAGGATAACTCCAGATGAATAAGCAAAATGTGTCCCTCATAGAGTTTAACATAGTGTTATCCTATGTCCCAGCAATTCCACTCCTGGGTATATGCCCAAGAGAACTAAAAATGTTATGTCCACATAGAAATTTGTACACGAATGTTCATGACAGCCAAAAAGTGGAAATGGACACGAATGTCCATCAAACAATGAACAGATAAACAAAATGTGGTATATCTATACAATGGAATACTAGTCAGCCATAAAAAGGAATGAAATATTGGCATGTGCTACAACATAGATGAACCCTGAAAACATTATACTAAGTGAAAGAAGCCAGCCACAAAATGTTACATATTATATAATTCCATTTCTATGAAAATGTAAATTGTACTTTTGATGATGAATTTTATGGTATGTGAATTATATTTCAACTTAAAAATCTTTAAGAAATAAACAACATGTATAACACATCTTTGGATTAATGCACTGAGCCAATTTCCATCATTCATAACATGATTTTTCATGATCTCCATCAATGAAGAGGATAGATGTTAACCTAGCAGTTCATAATATGGTCACTCAGTATACTGAGGCAAGGAACCCAAAGAGTTTATTATCATTTATTTGTAGTACTTCTTGTAACAATGATTACTATGTATTGAGCAGAGACTATGATCCTGGGGCTGCTTTTTAAATCTCCCATGCTTAAAACACACTAAATTTTCACAAGAACTCTGATTAGCATGAGTATTGTTATCTCTATTTTGAAAATGAGGAAAAAATGACACAAGGAGGTTATACGTCCCAAATCATAGAGCCAGGACAGATCAAGGCGGAACAGAACCAAGTAAGTCTGGATCCAAGGTCTCTGCTTTTACCATCACACTAGACTGCCTTTCAATACAATATATGCTGCTACTATTATTATTCTACTAATGTTTTAAATTTGAAGAGTGCTTCACAGTTCACAGAATATTTTACCATAAATAAAGGAATACTTTACTGAATTCAATGTTGAAATAGCATCAAATTCAGATTCAACAGGCATTTATACACTCCCTAACTCATTTGAATGTTTTCCCTCACCTATAATTCCACATATACCACTCAAGACAATGAGTGTGCTCCACTGTTTGAATAAAAGGAAGAATGGAAAAGGTGTTCATAGTAACACCCACTTCACTCCATCCTTTATTATTTTCAAAAATCTCTACATATATTATCATATTGGGTCTTTACAAAACTCACTGAAGTAGAAAAAAATAGAAACAATTATTCCTGTATTTCAGATGATCAAACCAAGGCTCCAAAAAGTTGAGACAGAACTTGAACGATGGTCTCCTGGCTTGTAATCTTCTACACAACGTGCCATCAGTTGGATCATTTGGGGGTGATATATTCAAAAGAATTGGGCCAAGTTGGCAAATGCTGGTTTTTGCGTATGTGTGTGTGTGTTTTTAATCTCTATTGTAGAAGTCAGCATGACATTTTCCCCCATCTAGCAAGCACCAATGTCTATCAATAGCCTGCTTGAGTGCTAACTGTCATCATTTCCAGTGTTGAAGCAAAACATTGATGTGACTGGTTTTATGTACTATACACTCGCAACCAAGGCGGGAAATGAAACCTGATTGTCCTGACACTCTTCTTTTTACTGGGGGAGTTGGAATGGCCAGATTCATGGGGTGAATCACTGGACTGTCTCCCTTTATCCGGAAAACAGCACATTTCAGGCAAATCACTCTGGGAGCTGCTCTCCTCCTCATTTGGAATTACAGGAAGGAAAGAGTTTTCAGATCTCTTGTGGGTGATCCCGTCTCAAAGATCATATTTCCCTTTGTGTTTTCACAGCCAGGAAATCCTTCCTCAAATCCAAGTAAATCCCTCTTTCTCTTCTCTAAGCCCTCGTCTTGTTCTGTTTTCTGTGAGCAGGGAGAACAGCTGGTTGTTTCCGGGAGAAGAAGCAACCCCTGAAAACGGCCCACTCCAGCAGGCTGTGGGATTCCACATATTTTAGCATCACACATCTGAGTGTTAATTACCTTAACGTGGCTCCCACATGGATGCTGATGGGTGCAAAGCCAAGCCGGCCAAGCTAAGCACTACTGGAAGAGAAAGCAGAAAGCAGGCTAAGGCCTCCCCAGGGGGTCCTAACCTCACAGCACAGATTCTCACACATGGCTCTTACCACTTCGCCCCCCACCCTAGTGCACTGCGCCCTCCCACTCCCCCAGGCGGACACCCACGCAGGCACAGACACACAAACAGAAACCCTTGGGGTCTGCCCTTATCTCCACTTTCTCAGCTCTCCCCTGACCTATCGCACCCCACCCATGATCCATTTATTTTCTCTTGGGTGGCGGAATGTTCCGGCCTCCCTTAGTCCAAAACTAAAGCTTCTTGGTTACGACCACATTTCTTACTTATTCCCTTGCCCTTAGCCAGGGCTTCTCAGGACAGCTCTGCACAATAAATACTTTCTCATGCAGTCCTTGGTATTTTTCCATGGTTTTGAATGACTGGGAGAAGCAGAGTCTGTATCACTCATTATTGATGAGAAGACCCAGCAAAGCTGAGGGAGTAAGAAACACAGAACAAGCCTTCCATGTAGGTTTGGTACACCATGACCAGGATGCAAAAGAAAGCCTGGAGAGCCAGCCTGGTCACTGTGGCTGTTTTCACAAAATCCGCCTTGAGTGGGAGGGCAATTATCTAGAGCTGTATCATAAATGTGATTACGGCTGGAGGTAAAAGAAGTAAAAGGAAGTAAAAGAAAATCTCGGAGCTGGCTTGTCATCAGCCTCTCACAGACCGACCCTCGGGCACAAGGATGTTGAACTGGCATCAGGTCACCAGATAGCACCAAATAGTTCTGTTGCATGTGTTAGCCAGGGCTGGATTCCCTATAGCATGTTGTTAAGAACTTGTGGCCGGGCACAGTGGCTCATGCCTGTAATCCCAGCTACATGTAATTTTCTCCATAAAATTTAGTGGATCACCTGAGGTCAGGAGTTGAAGACCAGCCTGACCAACATGGAGAAACCCTGTCTCTACCAAAAATACAAAATTAGTTGGGTGTAGTGGCACATGCCTGTAATCCCAGCTACTCGAGAGGCTGAGGCAGGAGAATCACTTGAACCCAGGAGGCGGAGGTTGTGGTGAGCTGAGATCATGCCATTGCACTCCAGCCAGGGCAACAAGAGCGAAAACTCCATCTAAGAAAGAAAGAAAGAAAGAAAGAAAGAAAGAAAGAAAGAAAGAAAGAAAGAAAGAAAGAAAGAAAGAGAGAGAGAGAGAGAGAGAGAGAGAGAGAGGGAGGGAGGGAAGAAGGAAGGAAGGAAGGAAGGAAGGAAGGAAGGAAGGAAGGAAGGAAGGAAGGAAGGAAGGAAGGAAGGAAGGAAAGGAAGGACTTGTAGTACCAGTCGGGTGCAGTGGCTCACGCCTGTAATCGCAATGCTTTGGGAGGCGTAGGCAGGATGATCTCTTGAGGCTAAGAGTTGGAGACCAGATTGGGCAACATAGCAAGACCCTTTCTCACAAAAATAAAAATAAAATATTAGCTAGGTGTGGTGGTGCATGCCTGTCATCCCAGCTACTCAGGAGGCTGAGATACGGGAGGATCGCTGGACCCAGGAATTCGAGGCTGCTGTGAGCTACAATTGTGCTACCGCACATCAGCCTGGACAACAGCACAAGACTCTGTCTCAACAAAATGTGATCATAATAACATAAATATATCGTAAATATGTGAGCTAATTGTGTAATAATTATAATGCTCTAATAGATAAAGATTGTAAGTACCAAAAGCTAGATCATTCAAAAAGCAGTCCAGTTAGCCAGAGATAGTTCCGGGCTGCAGCTACTATTACCACTGGGGGGCAAGGGTCTCTTGAGGACCTGAATTTATCCTGGTCCCCATGGTATTCTTGGATCCTTTGTGAATCTTTAAAAATCTCCACTCAGCTCCTTCTTCTGCAAATGAAACACCATTAATAGCACCAGCTCCATCTCCAGGCCACATCACCTGGTTCTTCACATGCTCTTGATGAGGGGTCTAGAGCTAGAGACCCACAAAAAGGACTTCTAATAAGGTTTCAGCTATTGCATAGAATAGAGGAGGCATCACCTTCCCATCTCGTACACACGAACTCTTAATGAAGAGCGAATTCCCCAGTGGGCCACCAAAACCTCTCTGTATCACCAACTTGAGCAATTACTTACTGTTTCACAATTAAATTCACTCAGGAAAATAGAACCATTACTGTAAGGAGTAGCTAACCAGCAAAGGGTGAAACTGTGCTTTCAGCCATATGGCAGGCAATTCCCAATGATGTCAACAGAAAATTGCACATGAGTAACGGGGAGGCCAGAAGCATCCCTGGGAGAGGCTCTGAAGTTTTACTGTCATAAAGGGAAATGGTAAAGTGCAGGAACCAAGCATGGCTGTGTAAAGCCATCATTTTCATGCAAACATGGACAGACTTTCTGAATCAAGTTAACCAACACCAGACACGTATAGCTTATTCCTCCATTCTTTTTAAATCAATGTATTACTAATTTGTGGGGAAATTTTTAAATATTAAAAATAAAGACTAAAGTTGAAATAAGGAATAAGAGCATTGTTTTCAGCTATCTAACAAAATGTCTAGTGTCTGGAATTAAAATCGAGCTGAGGGTGTCCTCCCACCCCCTCCCTCCACACACGCACATGCTCTCAACATACCGTCAGAAAAGATTTCCATCATCAATTTCCATTCTGCCCACATTGGGAGGGACAGAGAGAGTAGTCTCAGCTGCTCGGGAGGCTGAGGCAGGAGGATTGCTTGAGCCCAGGAGTTCAAGGCTGCAGTGAGCTATGATCACGCCACTGCACTCCAGCCTGGGCAACAGAATGAGAACCTGTCTCAAAACAAACAAGCAAAAAAACTTGCGGAATCCAAAAGCATCTTTTTATCTTCATCTTTATCCAAAATAAATAATCTTTTTGCAAAATGCTTCATTTTTCAGGGGGTTTTTTTGTACATTGAGATTCTGTACATAAGAGACATTCAGTTAAATATGTTTTGAGTTAGTGAATACAGATCTTCAGCATGTTGAAAATCATGCAGAAAAATGCTTAAGGTCTAAAATGTGAAATCTACCATATGTTTATGTTAGAAGTTTCTTCTTTCTTTCTTTTTTTTTTTTTTTTTTTTTGAGATAGAGTCTCACTCTGCTGCCTAGGCTGGAGTACAGTGGCACAATCTCGGCTTACTACAAACTCCACCTCTTGGGTTCACGCCATTCTCCTGTTTCAGCCTCCCAAGTAGCTGGTACTACAGGCACACACCACCACGCCCGGCTAATTTTTGTATTTTTAGTAGAGACAGGGTTTCACCTTGTTGGCCAGGCTGGTCTTGAACTCCTGACCTCAGGTGATCTGCCCGCCTCAGCCTCCCGAAGTACTGGGAGCTGGCTGGTCTTGAGCTCCTGACCTCAGGTGATCTGCCCAAAGTGCTGGGATTACAGGCATGAGCCACCACACCTGGCCTAGATTATTGATAAGATGGAGAAGTAGCATATTGAAAGCAACAAGCACAGAGTGTTGTCACTTCTTCAACAAGGAGGTAAAAGAAAATCTCAGAGCTGGCCTTGTCATCAGCCTCTCACAGACAGACCCTCAGGCACGAGGGCATTGAATTGGCATTGGGTCACCAGATAGCACCAAACAGTTCTGTTGCACGTGCTGTCCAGGGCTGGATTCCCTATAGCACATTGTTAAGAACTTATAGTCCCTGCTGGGCATGGTCACTCATACCTATAAACCCAATGCTTTGGGAGGCTGAGGTGGGAGGACTGCAGAAGTTTGAGACTAGCCTGGGCAATATAGCAAGACCCCATCTTTACAAGAAATTTAAAAAATTAGCCAGGTGTGTTGGCATGTGCCTGTAGGCTTAGCTACTTGGGAGGCTAAGGTGGGAGGATCACTTAAGCCCCCAAGTTGGAGGCTGCAGTGAGCTATGATCACAGCACTGCACTCCA
>NW_020266178.1:0-1747 GCF_003255815.1 Theropithecus gelada | reverse complement strand
TCGCCAGGCACCACGGGCTTGCACCCACTCGCCCCACCTCTTCTCTTTACCCTTCACCACCTCTACCTCTTTGTCTCTCTCTCTCCCCCTCGATGGCTCCCCACATCCAGAAAATGATGCCATGGTTGCCCTTCCATCCTGAAGACGGCTTATTTATGTCTGGGGTCCAGTTGCATTCCCTACCCCTTCGGGACGTGGGACGTGGCCTCCAGTCGCTCTGTCACGATGTCTGCCCCACCCTGGGCTGCTTGTCCCCTCACCCCAGCCCCACTCCGTATTCTGACTGCCCAGCCCCAGCAGCATCCCAGTCTCCCCGGCGGGGATCCCCTTTGACCACACAGACTTCCTTCCTTCCAAGACCCACCCGCTGACAATGTACTCTTCCGTCCAGCCTTCAGGCTCAGCCCTCCCTCCGCCGTCTTTTTCTCACCCCAACCGCCTTTTCACTCACACACACACACACCTTCTCACTCCCTCTCTCTCTCTGTCTCACTGGGTCTCCAGCTCTCTCTCGCTCTCGCTCTCTCTCTCTCTCTCTCTCTCTGTGACTCTATCTCTCTGTCTCTCTCTCTCGCACATCCAACTCTCCCTCTCGCCGTCAATACCCCTCTCTCACACGACTCATATCCCTCAGCCCTGGCCTCCTTCAGGCTCTTCGGACACATGCCAGCTCCGCCACCAGCTGCGATCCCTCTGACCGCATGGGCAGCCCGCGAGGTGCCCTAACGCCCCAGGCCTCTGCACGACTTCCGTTTGACTGGACAGCCTCACTCCCAGACCTTGCCAGCCAGTCCTGTGCACCCCCTGGACACCCTGGACTCTTTCTTCCAGCTCCCAGCACACGACATGCTTCTCTCCTTTCCTTGGTGTCAGCCCCTTGCCCCGGGCTGGGGTGGACGCCAGCCACGGGAACGGACACCTTCGTCCATCACTGTCACCCGCTGACATCCACCCACATCGCCCTGGCAAGCAAGCCAGCCTCCCGTGGGGATGGCAAACCTCTCCATCCCCGCTAGGGTCTGGTCTCTCTCTGCAGGTGATCCGACTGTGCCAAGATCCCACGAATGACACGGGACAGGTTTGTGCAGTTGGTTGGACCTCTACTTTGCCCCTAAAGAGAGTATTGGCAAGAAGTCGACTGACCTCTGCCATTGACTCGGGGAATCAGCCAAACAGTAAGATCAATACGGGTTGAATAGAGGGTTGGAGAACTGGGCTCATCTGTGCTAAGGAGGGGATGGGAAGAAAGTTCCACAGCGAATCTTGGCGTTGGGGATAGGTACCGTCTCCACATGTTCCTTGACACTTGGAGAGAAGATCGAGAGCGTAGGTCAGGCAATGGGAAGCAAACCTCGGCTACAAGTCTATCATGAACCCCAACTCCGCACATGCGGCTTTGGTCAGCTCGGCTGTTGGGTTTTCCCCACCAGCTCCTGCATCCTCCACGCTTCAATGCCCGTGGCCGGGTTGGTCCAAATAACGGGACCTCTCGAGATTCGTTTTCACATCCAGAATAGGCGAGAATCTCAAACCTGTCAACAGTGAGTGAGAGCACGTGTACACACATGCGCGTGTATGTTGCGGGAAGTCAGGGACCCCGAACGGAGGGGCCGGCTGGAGCTGGGGCAGAGGAGCATAAACTGTGAAGATTTCATTTTTCTATGGACATTTATCGGTTCCCAAATAGTACTTTTATAATTCCTTATGCCTGTCTTTGCTTTAATCTCTGAATCCTGTTATCTTCGTA
>NW_020266177.1:0-1748 GCF_003255815.1 Theropithecus gelada | reverse complement strand
CCCATGTCTGTGGTACTGTGAACTGTGCAGTGAAACACACATGAGTGGATGTGTCTTTTTGTTACAATAATTTGTTTTTCTTGGGCATATACCCAGTAATGAGATTGCTGAGGGGAATGGTAGCTCTGCTTTAATTTATTCATGAAATCTCCAGACTGATTGCCACAGTGCTTGGAGCAAGTTACATTTTCACCAAAAGTATGTAAGTGTTCCCTTTTCTCTATAGCTTTGCCTGCATCTGCTAATTTCTGATCTTTTACTGATAGTAATTCTGACAGGTGTCAGATAGTATCTCCTTTGGTTTTGATTTGCACTTATCTCACGATTGATGATGCTGTGCATTTTTATATGTTACTTATTCACTTGTATGTCAGTGTTTGAGAAGCTTCTGTGCATGTCCTTTCCCTATTTTTAATAGGGTTATCTAGTTCATACTGATGATTTAAGTTCCCTACAGGTTACCATGTTACACACACTAAGATAACCAGTATTCAAAAATGAATAGAAAAACATAATCACTTGTAGGCAAAGACACATTGAATTTGGAATGGTCATGGTTGCTGGTTGGTATTGAAATGGGATAGCAACTTTGGAAAATGGTCTTCACGGAAAACCTCATACAAAAATGTACCTNGGAAACAGAGAGTGACTGCTTAATGGAAGTGAGGTTTCCTTTTTGGTGAACAAAATGTTCCAAAACCAAATAGTGGTGATACTTGCACAGCATTGCGAATATGTAAAGTATCACTGGCTATACACATACCGAGGGCTAAAATGGTAAATTTTATGTTACGTGTATCTTCACACAGTAAAAATGAGTGCCACATTTTGTTTAGTGAATCAACAATAATAACATCTTGGTTTAAACGCTGGATTCCCCAACGGAACCAGGACTTCCTCCTGGAGCTGGACCCATCAGCCCCCAGGGAAGGGACTGGAGTGGGTCAGGTGCACAGGTTATGAAGGGAGCACAAATTCCAATCCACTCCTCGAGAGTCCAGTCACCACCTCCAGATCTATGTTCAAAAACAGTTCTTCCTATGGCTGAGCTACGGGAGCAACAAGTACAAAACCATGTTTGTTTGTTTGTTTTTCAGAGAGAGTCTTGCTGTATCACCCAGGCTGGAGTGCAGTGGGATAATCTTCGTTCAATACAACTTCCACATCGTGGGTTCAAACGATTATCCAGCCTCAGCCTCCAAGAAGCTGGGACTGCAGGCACCCATCACCACACTTGGCTAATTTTTGTATTTTTGGTAGAGATGGGTTTTCACTATGCTGGCCAGGCTTGTCTTGAACTCCTGACCTTGTGATCCACCTGCCTTGGCCTCCAAAAGTGCTGGGATTTCAGGTGTGAGCCACTGTGCCCAGCCACAAACAAGTATTTTTAAGCAAAAGACACAGTGAGGAGACATCAGTGTGAGCCCACACATAAACCTTCCTGTGGGGGTTTACAAGACAGCAGAGGGTGCTGAGGACAGAAGCCAGCACCCAGGAACCAGCAGGGAAATCCAGGGGGCACATGGCACCGCATGAGGTCTCAGGACCACTGTGGGGCTCAGTGGTCAGGCAGGCTCAAGAGTCAGCCTCAGAGCAGGTGTAGCAGGTGGGGAAAGGCCTGAAGACAGGTTTTAGTGTCACCTTCTCATTCCACCACTAGACACTACATCTATTCTAATGTGTATGAGTGTTTATGTGTTTAGAGAATAACATTTATATTATGAATCTATAGCCATATGTGGGTGCAT
>NW_020266176.1:0-1747 GCF_003255815.1 Theropithecus gelada | reverse complement strand
CTGCTGTAAGCCTGGCTGAGGGGCTGATTATTGAACTCCTCTAACTCAAAGCGTGCACCTTAAAGTGGGAATCTCAGGGCTGTGAGATTGGAGGTGAGACCTATAATGGGCCATTGGAAGGAAAAAGTTGAAAGGTGGTTCCTTCAGTTCCTCTTTCTCACTTGAAGCCTGGCAAGTGTGAGCAATGCCTTTCTAGAGACCTCTGACTCCCCAGAGTCCAGGGAGAGTCTGACAACACCGAGGGAAGGGCAGAGTGATCTCGTACAACCCAGTGTGGCCTCACCTGGAGTAGGAGGGTGGGCAAGTTGCCCTTTGGAATAACTTCTTGTGGAGTTTTTGTCTCTAAAGATTGGCCAATGGACACCGTCCATGAGGGCAGCTGCATTGAGGCAGACCTGCAGGTAGAGCATGATAGTCTAGGAGGATCTCTGGGAGCAGTTGGGTGACACCTGTTGCTTTGGAAATCAGGAAAAGGGCAATGAAGTCAGAACCAAAGGAAATATGTGTAGAAGTGTGACTTGTTCCTTTTGTATTTTAATAAGGTAGAGACGAGGTCATTTGCCTCCATGGGCTTTGTGTGCTGTGTTTGTAACCATTTTTTTCCTTACTCTGGTGTTTAATGGTTACCTTTCTCAGAAGACCAGTTTTTCCTGTCTATGTCACAGCAAACATCAAAGCCTTGGTCTTTGACTTGGGAATGCAGAGTCTTATTAGGTCCAGGCACTGACTAAGATGCGAGGTATCTGGTGAGACTCCCTCATGCTCACTACTTGAACATAGTTGTTTCTCTGAGATGGTCTCAGAATCTTCAGTCCTGCGCTCCATATGCCACATCCAGCAAAGCTCCCTGAGGGACCCACAGTTTCCAACCACCAGGGCACTGACATTAACTCTGTGTCCTTTTAGGCCACCCTGAGGACAGCCTGAGTTTAAAATCTCTACCACCAAGTGAGGAAGATAATGATGATGCCCAGGTAAGACTCCCTTTCTTTGCATTCTAAGGAAATGGTGCTTTCCTGATGTGAGAAACAAACTCACCCATTGAAACCCAAAGAATGGACTCAGAGGCCTGCAGAACAGAGAAAGTGAGAATTTTAATGATGGTCTTGCAAGATATATCTATAAATAGAAATATATATCTATAAATATATATATTTATGGTTGTCTTACTGCATTTTGTGGAAGCCCACAATGCATTGCCATCCTAGTCAGCTCAGGGGCTCTTCAAGTATTTGACTTACTACCTAAGTAGCTGGGCAGGCGGATAAGAACAGACCAAGCGAGCTGTTTTGCATGCTAGTAAACTTTTAACTTAGCCTATACTTCTTTGTTAAAGTGAGGACAGCTAAGCGAGGTGGAAGGGGGACCCAACAAGCCGGCATTGCCCATCCAACCACGAGCCTAGTATTTCTTGTGTCCTTTGCTGAGCTAAACAACTTCAAGGCACTTTGTCTTAAAAATGGACCACTGTATACACTATTTCCTTCAGCTGATTTCTTTCCTTCTCAATTAATTTTGGTATAAAATATGACAGGACACATTATGTATGACATACACAATAGTCCTTCTTGGGGTGGAGTTCACTGGGAATGTCTTCCCATCTAATACAAGACATGGTAGGATGCTTTTGAATGACAGTATTCATCATCAACTGTATAGCAGAGGCATTTTCCTCCACACCAGTTTTCCTCTTCGAATTAGGCATTGTGAGTTTACCAATCTAAATCAACTTCAAAGAAATTCTGTG
>NW_020266175.1:0-1747 GCF_003255815.1 Theropithecus gelada | reverse complement strand
GGTAACCCGACCTTTCTCTCTGGCTGCCCTTAAGATTTTTTCCTTCATTTCAACTTTGGTGAATCTGGCAATTATGTGTCTTGGAGTTGCTCTTCTCGAGGAGTATCTTTGTGGCGTTCTCTGTATTTCCTGGATTTGAATGTTGGCCTGCCCTACTAGGTTGGGGAAGTTCTCCTGGATGATATCCTGAAGAGTGTTTTCCAACTTGGTTCCATTTTCCCCCTCACTTTCAGGCACCCCAATCAGACGTAGATTTGGTCTTTTTACATAATCCCATACTTCTTGCAGGCTTTGTTCATTTCTTTTTCTTCTTTTTTCTTTTGGTTTCTCTTCTCGCTTCATTTCATTCATTTGATCCTCAATTGCTGATACTCTTTCTTCCAGTTGATCGAGTCGGTTACTGAAGCTTGTGCATTTGTCACGTATTTCTCGTGTCATGGTTTTCATCTCTTTCATTTCGTTTATGACCTTCTCTGCATTAATTAGTCTAGCCGTCAATTCTTCCACTTTTTTTTCAAGATTTTTAGTTTCTTTGCGCTTGGTACGTAATTCCTCCTTTAGCTCTGAGAAATTTGATGGACTGAAGCCTTCTTCTCTCATCTCGTCAAAGTCATTCTCCGTCCAGCTTTGATCCGTTGCTGGCGATGAGCTGCGCTCCTTTGCCGGGGGAGATGCGCTCTTGTTTTTTGAATTTCCAGCTTTTCTGCCCTGCTTTTTCCCCATCTTTGTGGTTTTATCTGCCTCTGGTCTTTGATGATGGTGATGTACTGATGGGGTTTTGGTGTAGGTGTCCTTCCTGTTTGATAGTTTTCCTTCTAACAGTCAGGACCCTCAGCTGTAGGTCTGTTGGAGATTGCTTGAGGTCCACTCCAGACCCTGTTTGCCTGGGTAACAGCAGCAGAGGCTGCAGAAGATAGAATATTTCTGAACAGCAAGTGTACCTGTCTGATTCTTGCTTTGGAAGCTTCCTCTCAGGGGTGTACTCCACCCTGTGAGGTGTGGGGTGTCAGACTGCCCCTAGTGGGGGATGTCTCCCAGTTAGGCTACTCAGGGGTCAGGGACCCGCTTGAGCAGGGAGTCTGTCCCTTCTCAGATCTCAACCTCCGTGTTGGGAGATCCACTGCTCTCTTCAAAGCTGTCAGACAGAGTCGTTTGCGTCTGCAGAGGTGTCTGCTGCTTTGTTATTGTTTTCTGTGCCCTGCCCCCAGAGGTGGAGTCTACAGAGACAGGCAGGTGTCCTTGAGCTGCTGTGAGCTCCACCCAGTTCGAGCTTCCCAGCAGCTTTGTTTACCTACTTAAGCCTCAGCAATGGCGGGCGCCCCTCCCCCAGCCTCGCTGCTGCCTTGCCGGTAGATCACAGACTGCTGTAATAGCAATGAGGGAGGCTCCGTGGGTGTGGGACCCTCCCGGCCAGGGGTGGGATATGATCTCCTGGTGTGCCTGTTTGCTCAAAGCGCAGTATTGGGGTGGGAGTTACCCGATTCTCCAGGTGTTGTGTGTCTCAGTTCCCCTGGCTAGGAAAAGGGATTCCCTTCCCCTTTGCGCTTCTCAGGTGAGGCAATGCCTCGCCCTGCTTCAGCTCTCGCTGGTCGGGCTGCAGCAGCTGACCAGTACCGATCGTCCGGCACTCCCCAGTGAGATGAACCCAGTACCTCAGTTGAAAATGCCGAAATCACAGGTCTTCTGTGTCGCTGGCGCTGGGAGTTGAAGACTGGAGCTGCTCCTATTCGGCCATCTTGCTCCGCCC
>NW_020266174.1:188-1747 GCF_003255815.1 Theropithecus gelada | reverse complement strand
CTTTGCCAATTCCACAAGAACTGACTTAGCGAAAGGCTTCTTGAGGGGAACGCTGCAACTCTCTGAGATGACTTCATAGAACAGAAAGAAATTTCTCAGAAAACTTCTTTCTCTTTGTTATCGGAGGATATTTCCTTTCACCATAGAGTCTTCAAAGGGATAGGAAATATCTGTTCTGAGATTCCACAGAAATAAGGCTAGCAAAGAGATCCACGAAATACAGATGTAACTCTGTGAGATGAATTAACAGAACACTGAGCAGTTTCTCAGAAAGCTTCTTTCCAGATTTCATCTGAGGATATTTCCTTTTTCACCACAGCCCTCTACGGGCTTCCAAATATCACTTTGCCAATTCCACAAGAGCTGGCTTAACGAATGGCTTCTTGAGGGGAAAGCTGTAACTCTGTGAGATGATTTCACAGAACACAAAGAAGTTTCTCAGAAATCTCCTTTCTCTTTGTTATCGGAGGATATTTCCTTTGGCCCTAGAGTCTTCAAAGGGTTCCGAAATATCTGTTCTCAGATCCCACAGAAATAAGGCTAGCAAAGAGATCCACGAAATACAGATGTAACTCTGTCAGATGAATTAACAGAACACTCAGTAGTTTCTCAGAAAGCTTCTTTCAAGATTTCATCTGGGGATATTTCCTTTTTCAACATAGCCCTCTATGGGCTTCCAAATATCACTTTGCCAATTCCACAAGAACTGTCTTAGCGAAAAGCTTCTTGAGGGGAAAGCTGTAACTCTGTGAGATGATTTCACAGATCACAAAGAAGTTTCTCAGAAAGCTTCTTTCTCTTTTTTATGGGAGGATATTTCCTTTGGCCCTGGAGTCTTCAAAGGGATCCGAATTATCTGTTCTCAGATTCCACAGAAATAAGGCGAGCAAAGAGATCTACGAAATAGAGATGTAACTCTGTGAGATGAATTAAGAGAACACTCAGCAGTTTCTCAGAAACCTTTTTTTACAGATTTCATCTGAGGATATTTCCTTTTCCACCATAGCCCTCTATGGGCTTTCAAATATCACTTTGCCAATTCCACGAGAACTGTGTTATTGAAAGGCTTCTTGAGGGGAAAGCTGTTACTGTGTGAGATAATTTCACAGAACACAAAGAAGTTTCTCAGAAAGCTTCTTCCTCTTTGATATCGGAGGATATTTCCTTTGGCCCTATAGTCCTCAAAAGAATCCGAAATATCTTTTCTCAGACTCCACAGAATTAAAGCTAGCAAAGAGATCCACGAAATACAGATGTAACTCTGTGAGTGAAAGTCCCACATCTCAGAGCAGTTTCTCAGAAAGCTTCTTTCCAGATTTCATCTGAGGATATTTCCTTTTCCAACATAGCCCTCTATGGGCTTCCAAATATCACTTTGCCAATTCCACAAGAACTGTCTTAGCGAAAGGCTTCTTGAGGGGAAAGCTGTAACTCTGTGAGATGACTTCACAGATCACAAAGAAGTTTCTCAGAAAGCTTCTTTCTCTTTGTTATCGGAGGATATTTCCTTTGGCCCTAGAGTCTTCAAAGGGATCCGAAATATCTGTTCTCAGATTCCA
>NW_020266174.1:0-155 GCF_003255815.1 Theropithecus gelada | reverse complement strand
GAGATGAATTAACAGAACACTCAGCAGTTTCTCAGAAAGCTTCTTTCCAGATTTCATCTGAGGATATTTCCTTTTTCACCATAGCCCTCTATGAGCTTCCAAATATCTCTTTGCCAATTCCACAAGAACTGACTTAGCGAAAGGCTTCTTGAGGG
>NW_020266173.1:0-1747 GCF_003255815.1 Theropithecus gelada | reverse complement strand
CAATTACTGAGAAAGAATTGTTGAAATTCTAGACTATAATTGTGGATCTCTCTGCTTCTCCTGCAGTTTAGTGAATTTTTGCTTCACCTATTTTGAAACTCTGTTATTAGGTGCATAAATATTTAGGACTGTCTTGAGGAATTGATATCTTTGCCATTAGTAAATGTCCTGGCAATATTCTTTGCTCTGAATTCTACTTGGTCTGATAATACTACAGCTGCTTTGGCTTTCTCTTAATTCATTCCTGTATCTATATCTATCTATATACTTGGAGAGAGAGACAGGATTCTTATAAGCAGCATATAATTGGGTCTTGCTTGGTTGCTAGTTAGACAATCTCTGCCCTTTAATTGCTGTTCAGACCATTTACATTGAATGTGACTTTCTTTCTTTTTTTTTTTTTTGAGACAAAGTCTTGCTCTTTCGCCAGGCTGGAGTGCAGTGGTGCGATCTCAGCTCACTGCAAGGTCTGCCTCCCAGGTTCAAGCGATTCCCCTGCCTCAGCCTCCTGAGTAGCTGGAACTACAGGGGCCTGCCACCACGCCTGGCTAATTGTTTGTGTTTCAGTACAGACGGGGTTTCACAATGTTGGCCAGGATGGTCTTGATCTCCTGACCTCATGATCTGCCCATCGGCCTCCCAAAGTGCTGGGATTACAGGTGTGAGCCACCGCGCCCATCCAGATGTGACTGTTGATGTATCATGATACTATTATTTTTCTCTATATCTTATCTGTTCTTTGTTCTCTTTTTTCCTTTTTTTCTGCCTTATGAATTGAGAAGTTTATACTTGAGCTTCCTTTAGGTATTATAGTAAAAAGTCTTTAACTTACCACAATAGACCTTCAAGTAATGTGCTATTTTACGTAGTATAACAACCTTACAACAGCACCTTTCCACTCCACTCTCCTGACCTTTGTGCCATGATTGTCATATATTTTACACCTACATTTGCTATGTACTTCAAAACATATTTACATATTTACATAATCAATTATCTTTTGAAGTGATTTTTAGTTTAAGAAAAACATTTTATCCTTCTCTCCCGTACACATATTTACCATTTCTGGCTTTCTAATTCTGTTTTGTGGATCCAGGATCCCATCTGATATTATATTATTTTTTTCCACCTGAAATACTTCCATTAATAGTTCCTGTGGTTCAAGTCTGTTAGTGATGAAGTACTTCAGTTTTTATACGTTTGGAAAATTCTTTTTTTTTTTTTTTGAGACACTCTCTGTTGCCCAGGCTGGAGTGCAGCAGCACGATCTCAGCTCACCACAACCTCCACCTCCCAGCTTCAAGTGATTCTCCTGCCTCAGTCTCCCCAGCAGCTGGAATTACAGGTATGCGCCACCGTGCCCAGCTAATTCTTCTGTATTTTTAGCAGAGATGGGGTTTCACCATGTTGGTCAGGCTGGTCTTGAACTCCTGACCTTGGATACTCCACCCACCTTGGCCTCCCAAAGTACTGGGATTACAGGTGTGAGCCACTGCGCCTGGCCAGAAAATTCTTTATTAAAAAAAGTAACTGGGCCGGGCGCAGTGGCTCACACCTGTAATCCCAGCACTTTGGGAGGCCAAGGTGGGCGGATCATGAGGTCGGTCTTGATCTCCTGACCTCATGATCTGCCCATCGGCCTCCCAAAGTGCTGAGATTACAGGTGTGAGCCACTGCGCCCATCCAGATGTGACTGTTGATGTATCATGATACTATTATTTTTCTCTATATCTTATCTGTTCTTTGT
>NW_020266172.1:0-1747 GCF_003255815.1 Theropithecus gelada | reverse complement strand
ATTTCGTGGATCTCTTTGCTAGCCTTATTTCTGTGGAAACTGAGAACAGATATTTCGGATCCCTTTGAAGACTATAGGGTCAAAGGAAATATCTTCCCATAACAAAGAGAAAGAAGCTTTCTGAGAAACTTCTTTGTGTCCTGTGAAATCATCTCACAGCATTCCCCTCAGGAAGCCTTTCGCTAAGACAGGCCTTGTGGAATTAGCAAAGTGATATTTGGAAGCCCATAGAGGGCTATGGTGAAAAAGGAAATATCCTCAGCTGAAATCTGGAAAGAAGCTTTCTGAGAAACTGCTTAGTGTTCTGTTAAATCATCTCACAGAGTTACATCTGTATTTCATGGATCTCTTTGCTCGCCTTATTTCTGTGGAATCTGAGAACAGATATTTCGGATCCCTTTGAAGACTATAGGGCCAAAGGAAATATCCTCCGGTAAGAAAGAGAAAGAAGCTTTCTGAGAAACTTCTTTGTGTTCTGTGAAACCATCTCACAGAGTTACAGTTTTCCCCTCAGGAAGCCGTCGGCTAAGACAGTTCTTGTGAAATTGGCAAAGTGATATATTGAATCCCATAGAGGGCTAAGGTGAAAAACGAATGATCCTCAACTGAAATCTGGAAAGAATATTTCTGAGAAACTGCTGAGTGTTCTGTTAATTCATCTCACAGAGTTACATCAGTATTTCGTGGATCTCTTTGCTAGCCTTATTTCTGTGGAATCTGAGAACAGGTATTTCGGATCCCGTTGAAGACAATAGGGCCAAAAAAATATCCTCCGATAACAAAGGGAAACAAGCTTTCTGAGAAACTTCTTTGTGTTCTGTGAAATCATCTCACAGAGTTACAGCTTTCCCATCCAGAAGCCTTTCGCTAAGTCAATTCTTGTGGAATTGGCAAAGCGATATTTGGAATCCCATGGAGGGCTATGGTGAAAAAGGAATTATCCTCAGATGAAATCTGGAAAGAATCTCTCTCAGAAACTGCTTAGTGTTCTGTTAACTCATCTCACAGAGTTATATCTGTATTTCGTGGATCTCTTTGCTAGCCTTATTTCTGTGGAATCTGAGAACAGATATTTCGGATCCCTTTGAAGAGTGTAGGGCCAAGAGAAATATCCTCCAATAACAAAGAGAAAGAAGCTTTCTGAGAAACTTCTTTGTGTTCTGTGAAATCATCTCACAGAGGTACAGCTTTCCCCTCAGGAAGCCTTTCGCTAAGACAGTTCTTGTGGAATTGACCAAGTGATATTTGGAAGCCCATAGAGGGCTATGGTGAAAAAGGAAATATCCTTAGCTAAAATCTGGAAAGAAGCATTCTGAGAAACTGCTTAGTGTTCTGTTAAATCATCTCACAGAGTTACATCTGTATTTCATGGATCTCTTTGCTAGCCTTATTTCTGTGGAATCTGAGAACACATATTTCCGATCCCTATGAAGACTATAGGGCCAAAGGAAATATCCTACGGTTACAAAGAGAAGGAATCTTTCTGAGAAACTTCTTTGTGTTCTGTGAAATCATCTCACAGAGTTACAGCTTCCCCCTAAGGAAGCCTTTAGCTAAGATAGTTCTTGTGAAAATGGCAAAGTGATATTTGGAAGGCCATAGAGGGCTATGGTGAAAAAGAAAATATCCTCAGCTGAAATCTGGAAAGAATATTTCTGAGAAACTGCTGAGTGTTCTGTTAATTCATCTCACAGAGTTACATCTGTATTTCGTGGACCTCTTTGCTAGCCTTATTTCTGTGGAATCT
>NW_020266171.1:0-1748 GCF_003255815.1 Theropithecus gelada | reverse complement strand
GAACCCTACATACAAAGAAATAAAAAATAAATAGATTTCCTAATAATTAGCAGTGACCAACTTGAAAATATTGTGAAATTATATTCATTTTTATAAAAAGAAAGTCACGAAAGCACTTAAACATAATAAGCTTACTAAAAATAAATAACAGGTAAATCTAATAATGTCTCTTAAAAAAGTTTTGGGGAAGTTAGAACTAAGAGAAAGTTTATTAAGAACCCTACATACAAAGAAATAAAAAATAAATAGATTTCCTAATAATTAGCAGTGACCAACTTGAAAATATTGTGAAATTATATTCATTTTTATAAAAAGAAAGTCACGAAAGCACTTAAACATAATAAGCTTACTAAAAATGTTAAGGTCAAACAACTATCCAAAAAATAAAATTAACAAAACTCTTTCTTTTACTTAAATAAAACAAGTCACATATAAATGTAAATTATTTTTACGTTTCTTTATGGATTATCTATCTGTCTCTGTTTGTGTGTGTGTGTGTGTGTGTGTGTGTGTTCGTGTGTGAGACAGAGTCTTATTCTGTTGCCTGGGCTAAGTGCAGTGGTGTGATCATAGCTCACTATAGCCTTGAACACCTGGGCACATACGATCCCCCCACCTAGGCCACCCAAAGTGTTAGGATTACAGGTGTGAGCCACCACACTCAGTCATCAAATTTGATGTTGTGAATATTTTATGTCTCACAAAAGCAGTCTATGCATTCAAGATAATTCCAAATCAAATCTCAAAGAATTCCTATGGGGACTTAAAAAATAATTCTACTGTTAGTTTAAAAAAAAAATGCTCAAGAATAGTGTATTTAGAAAGTGAACAGTAATAAGGCAGAGGATAAATTTAATACAAAATAAAAGTGTATTTAAAATAAGTGGTATTTATTTTTATAATGTGGGTAAAAACAGACTATTTTACAAATGGTTATGGAACAAAGGGCTCTCCTTTTGGTGAACAAATTTTATCTCTATCTGAAAGCATTTATTGCATTCCAGACTGACTACAACCACTACTCCCCCACATACACACACATATATATAGACACAACTGTAACAATACTCAAGCAAATAGCTTAAGGCAGAACATTCCTTCCTAAAATAAAATTCAAAGTAATCAAAAGATAGTAAAGTTTAAATTTTTTGAGCATTAAATTTTTTTGTAACGAAGTACAAAGTTAATATGCAAATAAACACATGGAAAAATATGTGTGATATATATTTTTACAATCTATGAAAAACTCCTACAAATATACATTACAAGACAACTGCCTAACTGCATAAAGATCGGTAGATAAATGCATAAAGGTTATAAAGCAGGTAATTTACTGTAAAAAGAAATACAAATGGGTCCCAAAAATAAGAAGTTCAGCTTTACATTTACAAATAGTAATGATACAAATATTAAAAAGCAAGGTGATAATACTATTCACTTATCAAATAGGTGAAAAAATTTAAAGTTCAATAATATCCAACGTTTAATTGTAAAAAAATGAGTACCCCAGTGCACTATTGTTGAGAGTATAAAATAGCAGCCTTCCTAGATGGAAGTTTCACTGAAAATATTCCTACAAATTATGCATTATATCTGACCCATCAAATCAATGTAGTATATATAATATGTACATATATTAGATATACATACACATATACATATATACATATAATAGACACATATATTAGATATACATATAATAGACACATATATTATATATACATATAATAGACACATATTATATATAC
>NW_020266170.1:0-1749 GCF_003255815.1 Theropithecus gelada | reverse complement strand
CTATTGGTCTATTCAGGGATTCAACTTCTTCCTGGTTTAGTCTTGGAAGAGTGTAAGTGTCCAGGAAATTATCCATTTCTTCTAGGTTTTCCAGTTTATTTGCGTAGAGGTGTTTATAGTATTCTCTGATGGTAGTTTGTATTTCTGTGGGGTCGGTGGTGATATCCCCTTTATCATTTTTAATTGCGTCGATTTGATTCTTCTCTCTTTTCTTCTTTATTAGTCTTGCTAGTGGTCTGTCAATTTTGTTGATCTTTTCAAAAAACCAACTCCTGGATTCATTGATTTTTTGGAGGGTTTTTTGTGTCTCTATCTCCTTCAGTTCTGCTCTGATCTTAGTTATTTCTTGCCTTCTGCTAGCTTTCGAATGTGTTTGCTCTTGCTTCTCTAGTTCTTTTAATTGCGATGTTAGAGTGTCAATTTTTGATCTTTCCTGCTTTCTCTTGTGGGCATTTAGTGCTATAAATTTCCCTCTACACACTGCTTTAAATGTGTCCCAGAGATTCTGGTATGTTGTATCTTTGTTCTCATTGGTTTCAAAGAACATCTTTATTTCTGCCTTCATTTCGTTATGTACCCAGTAGTCATTCAGGAGCAGGTTGTTCAGTTTCCATGTAGTTGAGCGGTTTTGATTGAGTTTCTTAGTCCTGAGTTCTAGTTTGATTGCACTGTGGTCTGAGAGACAGTTTGTTATAATTTCTGTTCTTGTACATTTGCTGAGGAGTGCTTTACTTCCAATTACGTGGTCAATTTTGGAGTAAGTACGATGTGGTGCTGAGAAGAATGTATATTCTGTTGATTTGGGGTGGAGAGTTCTATAGATGTCTATTAGGTCTGCTTGCTGCAGAGATGAGTTCAATTCCTGGATATCCTTGTTAACTTTCTGTCTCGTTGATCTGTCTAATGTTGACAGTGGAGTGTTGAAGTCTCCCATTATTATTGTATGGGAGTCTAAGTCTCTTTGTAAGTCTCTAAGGACTTGCTTTATGAATCTGGGTGCTCCTGTATTGGGTGCATATATATTTAGGATAGTTAGCTCTTCCTGTTGAATTGATCCCTTTACCATTATGTAATGGCCTTCTTTGTCTCTTTTGATCTTTGATGGTTTAAAGTCTGTTTTATCAGAGACTAGTATTGCAACCCCTGCTTTTTTTTGTTCTCCATTTGCTTGGTAAATCTTCCTCCATCCCTTTATTTTGAGCCTATGTATGTCTCTGCGTGTGAGATGGGTCTCCTGAATACAGCAGACTGATGGGTCTTGACTCTTTATCCAGTTTGCCAGTCTGTGTCTTTTAATTGGAGCATTTAGTCCATTTACATTTAAGGTTAAGATTGTTATGTGTGAACTTGATCCTGCCATTATGATATTAACTGGTTATTTTGCTCATTAGTTGATGCAGTTTCTTCCTAGCCTCGATGGTCTTTACATTTTGGCATGTTTTTGAGATGGCTGGTACCGGTTGTTCCTTTCCATGTTGAGTGCTTCCTTCAGGGTC
This sequence comes from Theropithecus gelada, assembly GCF_003255815.1. Classification (NCBI taxonomy): domain Eukaryota; kingdom Metazoa; phylum Chordata; class Mammalia; order Primates; family Cercopithecidae; genus Theropithecus; species Theropithecus gelada. The sequence continues at coordinate 253 of NW_020266170.1, read as the reverse complement.
TCTTGTAAGGCAGGCCTAGTGGTGACAAAATCTCTAAGCATTTGCTTATCTGTAAAGGATTTTATTTCTCCTTCACTTATGAAACTTAGTTTGGCTGGATATGAAATTCTGGGTTGAAAATTCTTTTCTTTAAGAATGTTGAATATTGGCCCCCACTCTCTTCTGGCTTGTAGAGTTTCTGCCGAGAGATCTGCTGTGAGTCTGATGGGCTTCCCTTTGTGGGTAACCCGACCTTTCTCTCTGGCTGCCCTTA
>NW_020266169.1:0-8067 GCF_003255815.1 Theropithecus gelada | reverse complement strand
AAAAATTATTGAAAAACTTAAGGATGTAACTGACAAGAACTTTATAGGTTTCTCCAAGTAAAAATTTGGAAAAGTTAAGTGAACCCATAATGTGTTTTATTTCTATGAGTCCCACACTTGGATTTTTAAACGTGGGCAAAACATCTGTATGTTCTTCAGCCTGATTTCCGTGGAATCGTGAATGAAACCTGCTGAAGTTGCCGTGCGGATTTTGTTATGTGGCAGTGACAAGTGGGGCTGGTCATTAAACAACTGGAGGGATCCCTGTCCTTTCTGTGCTCCTGTTGGACACTAGGCACGTGCTTGGGTGTTTTCTGTGTGTGTGGACAAGATGAGGACAGAATTTCCAGATTCACACGGTGGTATCTTCTCCCTTTTCTGTTAAAACGTGTCTTCTGCTGCTTCTACATAGACCAAGTGTTTCTTTCTCTTGCCTGTCTACATAAACGCTGTTTAACAAAAACTGTATTGTAGCCATGTGAAGCTGAATTCCACATGATAAAGCAGATAGAGATGACTGAGTATACTGTTTTGTGGAAGGAAGGTTTAAAATGATTTTTAGCTTTTTCCCTGAAATAGGGAATACTTTTAACTTTTTCCCTGAGATAGGGAATAATGAAATGGGAAAATAATTAAATTTTCCCATGTAATTGTTAGATTATATTTTATTATTAGATTATTCATGTATTGCAAGGGAAAAAGGAACTAGATCACCCCATGTACCCAAATGAAAATTTAAAGGGTATGGGCGAGTTCATTTGAATTCCTTTAATTTGTTTTTGTTTGTTTGTTTTTGACAGTCTCACTCTGTTTCTCAGGCTGGGTGCAGTAGTACAATGACAGCTCACTGCAACCCCAACCTTCTAGGCTCTAAGTGATTCTCCTGCCTCAGCCTCCCCAACTGCTGGGATTTACAGGCGTTAATCACCACACACAGCTTATCACCTCTTGGAGACTAGCTTTGAGTTTGGCCATTCACTGAACTATATTTTGGTGAATTCTCAAAGTTTGTCACTGCTTATCTTTAATTTGCTAAAAATCTACATGTATTGTAAAATGCGTTACATTTCCTTAGCATTCACGGATTCCCTGTTAGTGGGGCAGAGACACAGAAGGGCAGAAGGCGTTCGGACATCATCAGGGTTGCAGTTGAGTCCTTGCCCCGAACACACTGGAGCTCTGGGCTCTGTGGCCCCACGGGAGTCCTCTGTCCACTGAGGGGGCCGGGTTACCTGGAAGGTCCCTCCAGCCTCTGCAATTTTGCCCTTTTCAGGTTAACATCTCATCGTTGTCCTGGACAGCGCTGCCTTTCGTTCACTGACCCACAAGTGAACAGCTGGTCAGTGGCCAGTGCTGCTTCCTTCAGCTGGGAGGTGGTGATGTGATAACACTTCCGTGGAATTTGGTTCTTGGTGTATTAAGGGTTCAGTTGTATGTTTCTTTTTAATCTGCACCTCTGAATTGGTCTTTTGATTGCAAAGAGATTGCTTACTGGATTTGTTTCTGAATATTTGGTGGATAACAGGAGAACCTTGCTTATCTGTGTGTTCATTTAATGTGTTTTTGCCAGGCATTTATATGGGTGTGTTAGCCCTCAGCCCACTTTCTGTGTGTGGTGGAGTCATTGAAATCATTTATGTGAAGTCTCTCTTCTATTAAGGCCAGCGGACGTGGGGTGGTGTCTCCCTAAACTAGGGGGAAATGGCATTGTTCTGCCCTCCTCCCTGGGAACGCTGGTGTTTCCAGGTCTCTGAACTTGGCTCCCACACTGGGAGAGTGGCTGTGGCTTCTGGAGCCCATTTTGTGCGGGACTGACTCCTTCACTTGCTTTATTCCCCACGGTCTTTGCTGCTTTATGACGCAGGGATGAGGGAGTTGGGCCCGGGGGCCTTGCCTGTGCCTGAAGGGCCCGATGCAGAAAACTCCTGGTGGGAAGGATGTTCCTTGAGGGCAGCTTTTGGAGTCTTTTCCTACTTTTAGCTGAGAAGCAGCTATTCCCATGGTTCTATTCTGCTGGTGTGTTTCAAAATAATTGGTGTAGAGTTGCGAAGATGTCCGAGACACCCATGATCCACTCTGGGCCAGTGCTGGGCATTGTGCTCAGATGCCTTCAGACCACATTCACATGCCAAAGATTCTTGCTTGGTTTTTCTCACACTTAAGAGAATCTAAAACGCAAGCCACGGTATGGATTTTCTCTTGAGCCCCCATGACTTTGTCTTGTATTTTGGGCATGAATGACTTCATCAAGGGGAAAGAATTTGAGGAAGGAGCCTCTGAGGCTAGGAGGGGGTGGGAAGGGGTGGGGGCAAGAGGAGGGAAAAGGAGCTGTAGAGGGAGGAGCCAGGCTGGGGCTGGGGCGTCTCCCCATGGTGCTCCCCCACCCCTGGTGCGAGGCCCCAGGGACTGACGGACTTTCCCACAGGAAATGTGTATGATTGCGTGTCTGTTTTGTGGGCTGGCCATTTGGATTGAGGGAATGTCTGTGTTGTGATTCCTTATTGATTCGAAGGTTGGAAAGGTTTGTGCTCAATACAGGGGTCTCTTGGTGCGATGGGAAAATGTGATTGCAGCCGCCTTCAGGGTGGGGAGAGCCCTTGAGGCCCTCAGTGGTGGCCGGTGTTGGCCTTCGCCTCCCTGGGTGAGCTGCCCTCAGGGTGGGAAGGGAGGTCCTCGGTGGTGGCCGCTGCTGGCCTTCGCCTCCCTGGGTGAGTGCTGCTCCATCCCCGGCTCTCCAACTCCTTGTCTGCACCTTCCTCATTGGAAGCCGTGATCCATCAACTTTGTCCACGCGTGTCCTGCAGACTAGTGCTGACTGCCGGTTCAGGAGTGGTCAGAGGAGGCCAGAGGAGGCCCTCGTGATGCGAAGCTAAACGTTTAATGATGGCGCTGCTGAGTGCATGAGCCGCGTCAGCCCAAGAGTCTGCGTAAGAGGGAACCGCGGGGTGGAGGGAAGACTGGACAGATGGGTGCTTTCCTCGGCCCCCGGGAGCATGGCCAGGTCCACGCTCAGACCTCCTGGTTTCTCCCATATTTCCATAAATAGCAAGGGAAGGACTCAGAGCACCCAGGGACCTCAGGGTATAAGCTGTGTCCTCGCGTGGCCCCAGCTGTGGCCAGTGATGTTATTCTCTTTAACCTCAGGCTTATTTTCTATAAAAACACAAAAGGACAGAAGTAGTTTAAGGGCCTCTAAAGACTTGCGTAATTGTTAATAGGCCTAATTTTATGCTTTCTTATGTATTAAGAGCAAATCATGAAACAAATTCATTTCTGTTTGAAGAAATCTTTACTACTCTCATTTTTGTGGCAAGCAGCATCGATTCTTTGCTTAGTGAGCGTTAGTGCCCTCCTGCCCAGTGCTGCTACCTGGCGTGTCCTCGCACACACCTCTGTCCATTGGTCTCCGTTCACCTTTCCGCCTAGAATTGTAGGAGGGGCGCTGGGATCTTAGGGCTAGAAAGAAACTCTGAAGACCACTTTTAGGGGCGGCTTTTAGTCAGGGCTCTCCAGAGAGACAGCCAGCCGGGTGTGCGTGTGTCTCCAGGGGGAGGCTTGCTGCAGGGGCTACAGAGTCCAAGAAGCCCCAGGACCCACAGCCTGCAAGCTAGAGTCCTGGGAGGGTGTGGCTTGAAGACTTGAGAAGCGGAGGGTGAAGATCCCACCCGGGTCTGAGGAGCTGAGACCCAGGAGCACGGGCTGCAGAAGACAAATGTCACTGGCCCATCAGCCAGACAGATGGAGTGAACCCAGTTTTCCCCGCCTTGCTGTTTTACTCGGGCCCTGGGTGGGTAGGGTGGTGCCTCCCACACCGGCGAGGATGGGTCTCCACTCAGTCCAGAGGCAAACATGCATCTCACACAGAAATAATGCAGAACCAGCCATCTGGGCACCCCGGGCACGCTCAGGTTGATGCACAAAACCAACGCCGCGCGTGGCCCTGACATCTGCGTGTTCGCATCACTCCACGCACATTGCTCGGTCATTGCCTCGGTGAGTTTGTAAGTTCGTTGTGTGGTTCTGGGGCTCTTTGTCCCGGGTGGTGGTGGTGATGACAGGCTCCCCACTGCCCCAGCTCAGGTATGGAAGGTGATGGCACCAACGGCTCCTTGTTTCTCAGACACTTGAGCGGGTGCTCTGTGCAGCCAGTTCCACCTGCAGCAGCATCTGTTCCCTATGCTGATTCCATTCAGAGTGTGTGCCTCCCTTCTGTTGAGGGTGCAGCCTTCTTTCAGGGAAGAACTGTGTCCTGTTCGCCTATATCTCCTGTTGTGTATCTCATGGCTGAATAAGTAGCTATAGGATACCTCGGCTGAACAATAGGTTCATTGGAAAGAAAACTTTATACTTTCTTTTTCTTTTTGGTATGGAGTTTCACGCTCAGCGCCCAGGCTGAAGTGCAATGGCTCGATCTTGCTTCATTGCAAACTCTCCCTCCCGGGTTCAAGTGATTCTCCTCCCTCAGCCTCCCAAGTAACTGGGGCTACCGGCGTCTGCCACCATGCCTGGCTAATTTTCGTATTTTCGTTAGAGAAGGGATTTCACCATGTTGGCCAGGCTGGTCTTAAACTCTTGACCTCAGGTGATGCACCCACCTCGGCCACCCAAAGTGCTGGGATTACGGCCATGAGCCACCACACCCAAGAACTTACTACCATATTTTTTTAAAATCATAATGGGCTTGTTAAATGCTTACGTTAATGTTTATTTTAAAAAATGTTATCTGTGACCTTTCAGCTTTTCATAGCACTTCTCGTGTGAGTATTTAAATTATCCCCTTTAGTCGTGGGGGAGAAGCGGTTATCCCTTTCAGCAGAGGGAGATGGAGGAACACGCCCTGGTGGGTCTGAGCACAGGCAGTCACCCCAGCCTTGGTGCTTGCTTAAGTCTGTTCTCTGTTCACCATAGCCGCATCCACTCTCATTGTCAGCTTAAAAATAAGCTTTTTCCTCTTTCTAATCAGAACAGTTAGTTTGTTAACCATCAGGTTAAGGTATCGAGAATGATGGCTTCCAGGCCTCAGATATGACACAAGTAATAAATGCAGCTGACCCTGAACAACATAGGTTTTGAGCTTCGAAGGATCACTTACGTTAATTATTTTCCAACCAAACCCTTACTGAAAAAAGCTGGCTTTGTGGAGGGCCGACGTTTCCTACATGCGGTTCCATAGGGTGGCCGTGGATTCCTGTGGATACGTAGATTTGGGTAAACTCGGGGCGTGTTCTGGAATCCATGTCCCTGTGTATACAGAGGGACAACTGCAGCTTTTTAAAAGTTTGTGTCCTGCCTTGTCCTAAAAAGGCTCCAAGGTGGATGCAAAATTACTTCATTTTTTAAAATTTTCTTGGTGGGATATTGATGTTTATTCTTCAGTGTCTAAAATCCTGAGTGAACAGAGTTACCGCTTCAGGAACAAAGCCAGTCTGGAAACACATATTGAGATATCCACCTTTTCTTCATGGTTTCACAAAAGGCCATGATCATATTTTATTCATTTGAACTGTAGGAAACTGCCAATATTTGCTGGTTTTGGCCTACAAAATGGCAAGTTCGTACAATATTAAAAACAAAGGCTTCCTGCAGGGGGAAAATAGGAATCGGTAAGAACCTGAAGTTGTCTATCATGGCCTCTGAGTCACAGGTAAATAAACCTGCGTGAGGGGAAGTTGGCTGTACAGTATTTTCCTTCTGTTTTGAGACTGTCAGAAAAAGATGAGTTCCATTGCGTTGGGTCCCTTTGCCTCACCTTTGCTGCAGAGGGGACTTGCCAATATACCTCTTGTTCCCAGTGCCCAGGAGGCTGATGCCACATAGAAGACCTGCAGGTCAGTGGATGTGAAATAGGCATCGGACACACTGTGCACCTTGGGACGCATCTGAGAAGTGCGTGCTTGCGGCAGGTCTGAGGTGAGGGCGTGTTCCATCTCCTCTCCCTTCTCTGGCTTTGCAGGCCTTTGAAGTAGGTCCTAGAAAGTGAAATTAGTTAATGCTGATTAGCTCCAGGTCAAGGCCGGGGGGCCGAAGAGACCCGCCCTTCACTAGGGGTGTGAAGCATTGGTCCTTCCCATCAGGAGGCAGCAGGGACTCGAGAAAGCCCCACATGCCCTCCAGTTCCCTTATGTTGAAATTTTTTGTACTCGGCCATGCCGGGTCATTTTGGGAGGTAAATGGGGGATTCACATGGGGGTGTGCAGTATTCTTAGGTGTCAGGTGTGAGAGTCAAATTTGTAGAAGCTGTGCAGATAGGAAAGGACCTGGCAGGGAGTACTGTTTACCTGGAGCCGATTTAACGTGAGGTCTGTGCTCTGCCTGGGTCCGCGTCTGACCGGTGTCTCCCAGTCTGCAACAGGACGTTGACGTGACTTGGCGCCATCGTCCCACTCTGTGTAGATGTCTGAGGATCTGTGCGCGGCTGCTCTGTTAGAATGAGTTGTGATAATGAACTGAGAAACAGTGAACAAACCCTGAATTGGTTAGCACTGGTTCCACGGCCACTTCTGCCGTGGTTGGAGTCATTCGTAATAAAGTGTGCTGGACTCCTATGCAGAGCTCGGAATTTCAGAGGCCCTTTAACTCGGCAGCTAACCAGCTGCTCCCTTCAGAAGACATTTGAGTCCCCTTTACCTACCGGGGTGACCCTGGGAGTTAGAAGATGAGTGAGACAAGCCCTCCCTGTCTTATGGATTTTACTGTCGAGAGGGGAGACAGATGTGGATGGTGAAGGAGGCCCTATCAGAGGTCAACACATGTCAGTTTTGTTTCTTCAGCACTTGCTGTGTTCAGGCGGTGCCCCGGGCCATGTGCAGAGCATCTGGGGACACTGCCCATGGCATCCCAGGCACAGCTAGCATCTGCGCCATCTTCATACTTGGCCTGAGTTTTGGGGAAGTACCGAGGATGGCTTCTGCCTTTGCTGGAGAGAGTTGGAAGTCAGGGCAGCCCTCCACAAGGAGATGATCGCCAGCTGATTCCTCAAGAAAGAGAGGTGGTCCCCACATGGGCAGAGCAGGGCAGCATGCACAGACCTGGGTGTGGGGTCTGGGGCATGCGCATCTGAGTGGGGTCTGCTGGGAGACAGCAGGGGTGAGGTATGAAGGCAGTTGGAATTGACAGGATAAATTATCACTAAGGCGATGCTGGGAAAACATAAAATTGGGACTCTCTGGGGTAAACATGGACTTAGGGTGACCCTGGGCATGGGTGTTTTCAGGCTCTGAAGGCAGAGATTTAGGAAATTGGGGCAGAGCTGAGCCCCAGACGAGGATGAAGACCACCCTTGGGATGTTGAATGAGACAGAGGTGGAAACCCAGTGAATGTCGTGGGGTCAGTACAGCAGGAAGGCAACAGAGGAGATCGGTGTCCTCAAAGGCCCCTTGGGCCTGCCTCTCAAAGTGCTGGGATTACAGGCATGAGGCACTGCTCCCTGCCGATACTTTTAAAATTTTTAAGCTACTCTCTCTCATACCCAATCCCATAATTTTTTTTTTAACCAGGTTTATGGCTATATTTTTTCCAAGGGAACCAAACAGTTACTGTTTGAAGTACAAATAACACGGTGTATAAAAACCGAAACTGCCAATTTGCATAGAAGTTTCCAAATATCCAGTTGGTTTGAGCCTTGCATTGCAGTGTCACTACCTGCTCTTAAATTTCTACACCATGTATAGATAGCGAGGCAGGGACGGCTCGCACATCTTCAGGTTTCGATTCTACTAACTTGGGCTATATTTTCATTTATTTTGGCACACCTGTGGGTGTGGCAAGCAATGCCAGGGTATTTATTTTGAAGCTTGTCCAATAACAGTTGGGAAGATTTTCATATTTTTGGAATTTTTATAGTAATAGTTATAATTTACAAAGAATTTAAAATTGTGTAGTCATTATTTTGCTTTTTTCTAGATGTGCCCCGAAACAGGGCTGCTAACTACAATTCTACATCCCAGGATTCAGAACAGTACCCTTTTGGAGCAGATGCCTGTAATCGAGGAATTCTGCCTAGTCAGTTCACTTTAAGCGTGTTTAAAAGGTTTTCTTTATCCTAGTTGGCACCTGTGGCTATAGTT
>NW_020266168.1:602-1749 GCF_003255815.1 Theropithecus gelada | reverse complement strand
GAAATATCCTCAGATGAAATCTGGAAAGAAGCTTTCTGAGAAACTGCTCAGTGTTCTGTAAATACGTCTCACAGAGTTACTTCTGTATTTCGTGCATCTCTTTGCTAGCCTTTTTTCTGTGGAATCTGAGAACAGATATTTCAGATCTCTTTGAATACTATAGGGCCAAAGGAAATATCCTCCGATAGCAGAGAGAAAGAAGCTTTCTGAGAAACTTCCTTGTGTTCTGGGAAATTATCTCACAGACTTACAGCTTTCCCCTCAAGAAGCCTTTCGCTTCGACAGTCCTTGTGGAATTGGCAAAGGGATATTTGGAAGCCCTTAGAGGGCTATGGTGAAAAAGGAAATATCCTCAGATGAAATCTGGAAAGAAGATTTCTGAGGAACTGCTTAGTGTTCTGTTAATTCATCTCACAGAGTTACATCTGTATTTCGTGGATCTCTTTGCCAGCCTTCTTTCTTTGTAATCTGAGTACAGATATTTCGGATCCCTTTGAAGACTATAGGGCCAAAGGAAATATCCTCCGATAACCAAGATAAAGAAGATTTCTGAGAAACTTCTTTGTGTTCTGTGAAATCATCTCACAGATTTACAGCTTTCCGCTCAAGAAGCCTTTCGCTATGACAGTTCTTGTAAAATTGGCAAAGTGATACTTGGAAACCCAAAGAGGGCAACGGTGAAAGAGGAAATATCCTCAGATGAAATCTGGAAAGAAGCTTTCTGGGAAACTGCTTAGTGTTCTGTTAATTCATCTCACAGAGTTACATCTGTATTTCGTGGATCTCTTTGCTAGCCTTATTTCTGTGAAATCTGAGAATAGATATTTCGGATCCCTTTGAGGACTATAGGGCCAAAGGAAATATCCGCCTATAACAAAGAGAAAGAAGCTTTGTGGGAACCTTCTTTGTGTTCTGTGAAATCATCTCACAGAGTTACAGCTTTCCCCTCAAGAAGCCTTTCGCTAAGACAGTTCTTGTGGAATTGACAAAGTGATATTTGGAAGCCCATAAATGGCTATGGCGAAAACGGAAATATCCTCAGATGAAATCTGGAAAGAAACTTTCCTAGAAACTGCTCTGTGATGTGTGACTTCCACTCACAGAGTTACATCTGTATTTCGTGGATCTCTTTGCTAGCCTTATTTCT
>NW_020266168.1:0-533 GCF_003255815.1 Theropithecus gelada | reverse complement strand
CTTTCGCTAAGACAGTTCTTGTGGAATTGGCAAAGTGATATTTGGAAGCCCTTAGAGGGCTACGGTGAAAAAGGAAATATCCTCATATGAAATCTGGAAAGAAGATTTCTGAGAAACTCCTCTGTGATGTGTGATTTCCACTCACAGAGTTACATCTGTATTTCGTGGATCTCTTTGCTAGCCTTATTTCTGTGTAAATTGAGAACAGATATTTCGGATCCCTTTGAAGACTATAGGGCCAAAGGAAATATCCTCCGATTACAAAGAGAAAGAGGCTTTCTGAGAAACTTCTTTGTGTTGTATGAAATCATCTCACAGAATTACAGCTTTCCCCTCATGAAGCCTTTTGCTAAGACAGTTCTTCTGGAATTGGCAAAGTGATATTTGGAAGTCCATAGAGGGCTATGGTGAAAAAGGAAATATCCTCAGCTGAAATCTGGAAAGAAGCTTTCTGAGAAACTGCTTAGTGTCTGTTAATTCATCTCGCAGAGTTACGTCTGTATTTCGTGGATCTCTTTGCTAGCCTTATTTTG
>NW_020266167.1:932-1749 GCF_003255815.1 Theropithecus gelada | reverse complement strand
CATAGCCCTCTATGGCCTTCCAAATATCACTTTGCCAATTCCACAAGAACTGTCTTAGCGAAAGGCTTCTTGAAGAGAAAGCTGTAACTCTGCGAGATGATTTCACGGAGCACCAGGAAGTTTCTCAGAAAGCTTCTTTCTCTTTGTCATCGGAGGATATTTCCTATGGCCCCATAGTCTTCAAAGGGATCTGAAATATCTGTTCTCAGTTTCAACAGAAATAAGGCTAGCAAAGAGATCTAGGAAATACAGATGTAACTCCGTGAGATGAATTAACAGAACTATAAGCAGTTCCTCACAAAGCTTCTTTCCAGGTTTCATCTGAGGATATTTCCTTTTTCACCATAGCCCTTTATGGGCTTCCAAATATCACTTTGCCAATTCCACAAGAACTGTCTTAGCGAAAGGCTTCTTGAGGGGAAAGCTGTAACTCTGTGAAATGATTTCACAGAACACAAAGAAGTTTCTCAGAAAGCTTCTTTCTCTTTGTTGTCTTAGTATATTTCCTTTGGCCCTACAGTCTTCAAAGGGATCCGAAATATCTGTTTTCAGATTCCACAGAAAGAAGGCTAGCAAGAGATCCACGAAATACAGATGAAACTCTGTGAGAAGAATTAACAGAACACTAAGCAGTTTCTCAGAAAGCGTCTTTCCAGATTTCATCTGAGGATATTTCCTTTTTCACCATAGCCCTCTATGGGCTTCCAAATATCACTTGGCCAATTCCACAAGAACTGTCTTAGCGAAAGGCTTCTTGAGGGGAAAGCTGTAACTTCTTTGTGTTCTGTGAAATCATCTCACAGAGTTACAGCTTTCC
>NW_020266167.1:0-885 GCF_003255815.1 Theropithecus gelada | reverse complement strand
GAAATACAGATGTAACTCTGTGAGTGGAACTCACACATCAAAGAGCAGTTTCTGAGAAAGCTTCTTTTCAGATTTCATCTGAGGATATTTCCTTTTTCACCATAGCCCTCTATGGGCTTCCAAATATCACTTTGCCAATTCCACAAGAACTGTCTTAACGAAAGGCTTCTTGAGGGGAAAGCTGTAACTCTGGGAGATGATTTCACAGAACACAAAGTAGTTTCTCAGAAAGCGTCTTTCTCTTTCTTATCGGTGGAAATTTCCTTTCGCCCTATAGTCTTCAAAGGGATCCGAAATATCTGTTCTCAGATTCCACAGTAATAAGGCTAGCAAAGAGATCCACGAAATACAGATGTAACTCTCTGTGATGAATTAACAGAACACTAAGCAATTTCTCAGAGAGATTCTCTCCAAGTTTCATATGAGGATATTTTCTTTTTCACCATAGCCCTCTATGGGCTTCCAAATAGCACTTTGCCAATTCCACAAGAACTCTCTTAGCAAAAGGCTTCTTGAGGGGAAAGCTGTAACTCTGTGAGATGATTTCACGGAGCACAAAGAAGTTTCTCAGAAAGCTTCTTTCTCTTTGTTATCAGAGGATATTTCCTTTGGCCCCATAGTCTTCAAAGGGACCCGAAATATCTGTTCTCAGATTCCACAGAAATAAGGCTAGCAAAGAGATCCACGAAATACAGATATAACTCTGTGAGATGAATTAACAGAACACTAAGCAGTTTCTCCGCAAGCTTCTTTCCAGATTTCATCTGAGGATATTTCCTTTTTCACCATAGCCCTCTATGGGCTTCAAAATAGCACTTTGCCAGTTCCACAAGAACTATCTTAGCAAAAGGCTTCTTGAGGGGAAAGCTGTAACTCTGTGACATG
>NW_020266166.1:0-1750 GCF_003255815.1 Theropithecus gelada | reverse complement strand
AAAAATACATGTTATGGATTTATGTTCTATTCTAGTTCATTTATAATGTATTAATAGATTAATTGCACAAATGCACATTAATGAGCAGTTGCAGTCTTATTCATTATGGAAGTTATTATGAAAATAAACATTTATTGAGATATTTTTAGGTATTAAGTACTATGAAAATTGCCTTAAATCTACCACTTTACTTTTATTTTTCAAAAATGTATTATGTAAAGGACTATTATTTCATAATACAGATAGGAGAAAGGCTGGCAAGTTTAAAAAATGGGGAAAAGTTTACCTGTCTAGTAAGTGGCAGTAGCAATGGTTAGAAGTGAAGTCAAAGTCTGAGCCATCAGAATTGATGAAGAAAGTTTCTGATGTTTATAACAAACTTATTTTTGTATAACTATTCTAGGGACAATATCAACAATTTTTTTTTTCTTAGAACTGTCTAGTCTACCCACCAGTCTTCCACAAATTGACTATTTTGCTAATTCAATAAATTTTTTAAATTAGTGTTTAAGACACATAAAATAAATTAGATGTAAAAACTAAATCTTAGTCTTTATCAGATGCTGCAATAGGTAGCATCTGTTCAAATATTTTTCAACCAATATATGCACCAATTTGTAGTATCTATTAGAGTATGGCCAGATTCCCAACACTCTGACAAAATTAATGTCTGATAAATATTTATTATAAACTTGATATGTATATTTTACTATAAAGCCTATTAAAATCCATCAAGCATAATTTTACAAAATGTTTAAGTGTTGCTAAAGGCTGGTGTTTATGCAAATATTTTCTCTAATTTCCAAAGGAAAGAAGGTATATATTTTAAAAACTAAACTAGGGAAACAATGAATGAATTCCACAAACTTCTGGGAAAGCAATGCTAACTTAATAATATTTTAGGACTCAGAAATAAAGGTGGTATCACAGGAATTCAAAATACTTTTATTAAAAATAAACTATGCCAAATGATCCTCATTTTCATCTTGATCACATGAATGGATTATTTAATCAATGGTTCTCTTTCCCATTTCCTCTGTTTCTCTAAGTTTCAGTCTCACTTTGTCTGCATCCCATCATTTGAGAAATTTCCTCAAGCCACTTTTGGAAACAGAAAGAATAAAGTAGAGTTGGATTACAATTCTGAGGAAGAATACTATAAATGTAGTTGATTTTGAGACTCATGCCTATAAGAGAAAAGGTCACTTGGGCCCTCAGTGTTCTATAGTGGGCTTCATTGGGCAATATTTCTATCAATGCCTTGTATGAAGGCAAATTTGTTGCTTCTATAAATCTGGGAAAGAGAGCTTGTATTTTGGAATATCCAAAATGATCTCAACAGGTTGGACTCCTACATTACCAAATGTAAAAGAAAATTTAACAAAGATAAATGACAATCAAATTGCACTGTTATTAAAAATATCAATAATAAAAGTTGGTTGGAGGACACTTATTAACAGAACATTTGGAATCACTGCACTCTGCAATAGATCACATTAGGAATCATGTATTTATGCTGGGTAATGCACATAAAGAAAGATATTAACAAATTAAATTTGTTTAGACAGGCATTTACTTAATAGATATCAACAGGATTCTTTTTCATTTTTAATGCTAGGAATTGGAAATTGTGATGAAAAAATATATAGATACACACTTAATGCTTTCATGAACCATTATTTCTATATAATATAAAATTCATAAATAAGGTGTTTTTACCATATTGTAAATATTTATATTTATTGGCTAG
>NW_020266165.1:0-1750 GCF_003255815.1 Theropithecus gelada | reverse complement strand
GACACTAAGGCAGAGTTGACAACTGCCTGGCTGAGTGTGAAGGCATGCTCACCCACGCACATAGAGCCCCTTGGCAGAGAAGGGGAGATTTTTTGGTGACAAATGCTTAAGGAAATCTTTGTCCAATCATTAACTAATCACTAAGCTAAGCAGAGACTACAAGTGGTCACACGTGACAGAGAAGACAGACTTTCCAGAACTAGCTAAGAAAATTCATTAATGGAACAAAGAACAACTACAACAAACAGCAACAGCACAGCTCTGGGAGGTGCGTCAATCTGATTTGTAAAGTTGCCACATTAAATCATACAAAAAGTATAGTTTTTAATAAAAAAAAGTTATAAGACATGCCAAGAAATACAAATGTGTGGCCCAAACCCAGGAATAAAAAAGCAATAAATAGAGACTGTCCCCAAGGAGCCCAGATGTTGGACTAACTAGACAAAGGCCTCACATCAGCCGTGCTAAACATGTTCAAAGAAGTAAAGGAAGTCACATTGAAAGAACTAAAGAAAAGCCTGAGATGATATGTCACCAAATAAAAGTTACAAATAGACAAAAATTATTATCATTATTATTTTTGAAGACAGAGTTTCGCTTTGTTGCCCAGCCTGGAGTGCAGGGGCACGATCTCAGCTTACTGCAACCTCCGCCTCCTGGGTTCAAGCAATTCTCTTGCCTCAGCCTCCCAAGTAGCTGAGATTGCAGCCACACTCCACCACACCTGGCTCTTTTTTTTTTTTTTTTTTTGTATTTTAGTAGAGACAGGGTTTGACCATGTTGCCCACGCTGGTCTTGAACTCCTGAGTTCAGGTAATCTTCCCACCTCAGCCTCCCAAAGTGCCAGGATTACAGGCACGAGCCACCACATCCGAACAAGACAGATATTATTTTTGAAAGAAAGAACAAAATAGAAATTCTGGAGTCATTAACCAAAATAAAAATATAGTAGAGAAGCTACAGGATGGCATATTTGAGCAGGCAGAAGAATCACTGAATGTGAAGATGCGCCAATTGAGATTATGTAGTCTGAGGAAGAGAAGCAAAAGAGAACAAAGAAAAACAGAGTCTAAAGACCTATGGGACACCATCAAGCATGCCAACATACACATAATGGAAGTCACAGAAGGAGAGGAGAGACAGAAAGGGTAGGAAAGAATATTTGAATAAATAATGGTTGTAAATATTCCATATTTGATTTTTTTTTTTTTTTTTTGAGACAGAGTCTTGCTCTGTCGCCCAGGCTGGAGTGCAGTGGCATGATCTAGGCTCACTGCAAGCTCCACCTCCCGGGTTCATGCCATTCTCCTGCCTCAGCCTCCCAAGTAGCTGGGACTACAGGCGCCCACCACCACACCTAGCTAATTTCTTGTATTTTTAGTAGAGATGGGGTTTCACCATGTTAGCCAGGATGGTCTTGATCTCCTGACCTCGTGATCTGCCTGCCTCGGCCTCCCAAAGTGCCGGGATTACAGGCATGAGCCACCATGCCAGGCCCATATTTGATTTGTTTAAAAAAAAATCTACACATCCAAGAAACTCAATGAATTCCAAGTGGCATAAACTCAAAGATATCCATACCTAGAAACATCATAATCAAAGCTGAAGCCAGAGACTCTTGAAAGCAGCAAGAGAAAAATGACTCATAATATACACAGGATCACCAATAAGATCAACAGCTGAAGTTGGGTGCAGTGGCTCATGCCTGAAATCCCAGCACCTTGGGAGGCCAAGGTGGGAGAATTGCTTG
>NW_020266164.1:0-1751 GCF_003255815.1 Theropithecus gelada | reverse complement strand
TCCCATAAAAAGGAATGCAATCATGTCCTTTGCAGGGACATGGATGGAGCTGGAAACCGTTGTCCTCAGAAAACTAACACGGGAACAGAAAACCAAACATAGCATGCTCTCATTTCTAAGTGGGAGTTGAAGAATGAGAACACAGGAAACATGGTGGGGAACTACACACACTGGGGCCTGTTGGAGAGGTTTTGGGGAGGGAGAGTATCAGGAAAAATAACTAATGGATGGTGGGTTTCATACCCAGGTGATAGGTTGATCTGGGCAGCAAACCACCATGGCACGCGTTTCCCTTTGTAACAAACCTGCACATCCTGCACATGTACCCTGGAACTTAAAACAAAAGTTGAAGGAAAAAAAAATGGTGGATTCCCTCAACTCAGTGATTTTTCCCCTGTAACACAACCCACTTTATGTATAGGCATCAATCTGGATCCTCTGCATCGCCTCTGTGGGAACTGGGGGCAAGGTGAACAGATGCAGACATGACACTGATACTGCTTGCTGTGGTCTGATAAAGTCCTTTCTCTCTGACGCAAGAGTCTTGTATTCAACCAGCAAACATGAAACAATAACAGACTAATGGCTTTTAAGGAGGGCAAAATCCTAGTCCCTGACAGCAATGATGGGGAGCAGAGGTGGTTCTTCCAACGCCCAAGTATTTCCATGTCATGTTACATTGGCATTATACATCTGGAGACAGAAAATCAGGTGGGTCTTTGGACCCCCTGCGAACTAGACCTGGGTCAAAAGCTCCATTTATTACCTAGCCCCAATATACTCCCACTTTAACAGGGAGACCACAATGAAGCTTTGAGTCTCCAGGCATCACTGTGAACTCAGGCCTTATATCCAGTAGCCCTCAAAAAGGCTGGGAATTACCCTTTCCTGAGGAGATGGCCATTGGTTTCTTTGGAGAATGATTGGGGGAATCAGGATCATATACATTTGCTGTGGCACTTCTTCCTGGAAACCGACTCTCTGCTTCAGTCAGGTTCTGGGTTCTGGGTTCTTGGGGTGACTACCTTCAAACTCCTCATCACCCATCTTTGATTTCTTCTGGTTGTGCAGATTGAACAACTGGCTTTTTGGCTGCTCCATCGATCTTACCCTGGGAACATAATGTTCTTTTTTGTTTCCGTCTGGCACTTTTATTGTTTCACTTTTTCTGTTTGATTCATTGGAGTGATTTGGGAGTGTGATATGAACCATGGCTCCAGTTTATATCCTGATGGCGTTCCAATTGCTCCACCACCACCTGATTCCATCACTGGATTTATTCTTTTATTGAATAGTACATCTTTTCCCCACTGATTTGAGATGGCATTTTTGTTAAATGCTAAAAATTAATTAATTAATTTTTTTTTTTGAGATGGATTCTCCCTCTGTTGCCAGGATGGAGTGCAGTGACGCAATCTCGACTCACTGCAGCCTCTGCCTCCCAGGTTCAAGTGATTCTCCTACCTCAGCCTCTTGAGTAGCTGGATTACAGGCATGCGCCACCACACCCAGCTAATTTCTGTATTTTTAGTAGAGACAGGGTTTCACCATGTTGGCCTGGATGGTCTCAATCTCCTGACCTCATGATCTGCCCACTTTGGTCTCCCAGAGTGCTGGGATTACAGGCGTGAGCCACCATGCCCAGCCAAAAATTCATATTCTTATTAATTTTCTCCATAGCTCTCCTTGAATCTGATCCTCCCTGGTGTCACTCATTGTGCTAAGTGTGCCCAGCTTGCATCTGAGGGTTA
>NW_020266163.1:6441-8070 GCF_003255815.1 Theropithecus gelada | reverse complement strand
TCCTTACGTATAGTTTCAAGCTTACTGGTTTCCTCAGTGAATATAGTAAGTAGAGGAGCTTCATGGTCTGCCTCAGGTCGTTGAGATGTTGAGTCTCTGGATCTGGTCCTGGTGCTGGCCTTTTCTGTCCTTGCTCCTGGGGCATTGTTTCCATGAATGTGTGGTTACTGTTGACTGCATTACTCATTGTCCTGGAGAAATGACTTGTGGGGATTTTTCAGATCTAGGATAAAGATACTTCCTCCAAACTAGGTTTACGCTTCCTTCTGCCAGGTACCTCGGGGTGCTGTCGGCCTAACGCCATGTTAAACTAAATCCATCAACTGTGAGCTTTGGGAATCTTCTCACTGGTGTGAATTTGGGCCATACGTCCTGTGAGGGCTGTCCTGTGATCACTGCTCTGTGGAGGGGACCAGCCTTAGACTTCTTATCAGAGGCCAGGGGTGGCTGGATGGGGACAGATGTTTTCAGGGCAAGAGCGGCTTGGCTCGCCCCTCTGGTTTCTGCTATCCCCAGATGGTGCCTGGCGATTCCTCACTGTCGTCAGCCCCTGGATGCCTTTAAGAAAACCTCCTTTTATTCTGTCAGCATTGTTGGTTCTTCTCAGGAGAGGCCTGGTCCAAGTATTTGGGTTATCATAGTTTTACAAAACGTTGGTGTCTATGAAATCTTAAGTCACCTCTTTTTTAAAAATGTACCTTTTAGGCCGGGTGCGGGGGCTCACGCCTGTAATCCCAGCACTCTGGGGGGCCGAGTCAGGCAGATCGTTTGAGGCCAGGAGTTTGAGACCAGCCTGGCCAACATGGTGAAACCCCGTCGCTACTAAAAATACAAAAATTAGTCGGGCGTAGGGCTGGACGCAGTGGCTCACGCCTGTAATCCCAGCACTTTGGGGGCCCGAGGTAGGTGGATCACCTCAGGTTGGGAATTCAAGATCAGCCTGACCAACATGGAGAAACCCCGTCGCTACTAAAAATACAAAATTAGCTGGGCGTGGTGGTGCATGCCTGTAATCCCAGCTGCTTGGGAGGCTGGGGCTGAGGCAGGAGAATCGCTTGAACCCGGGAGGCAGAGGTTGCGGTGAGCCGAGATTGCGCCACTGCACTCTAGCCTGGGCAACAAGGGCAAAACTGTCTCAAGACAAAAAGAAAAATTAGTGAGGTGTGGTGGTGCATGCCAGTAGTCCCAGCCAGTCGGGAGGCTGAGGCAGGAGAATCACTTGAACCTGGGAGGCAGAGGTTGCAGTGAGCAGAGGTGGCACCACTGCACTCCAGCCTGGGCAACAGAGACTCCATCTCAAAAAAAGTAAAATAAAATAAATTTAAAAAAATTTTTTTTAGGCCGGGCGCGGTGGCTCAAGCCTGTAATCCCAGCACTTTGGGAGGCCGAGACGGGTGGATCACGAGGTCAGGAGATCTAGACCATCCTGGCTAACATGGTGAAACCCCGTCTCTACTAAGAAATACAAAAAAAACTAGCCGGGCGAGGTGGCGGGCGCCTGTAGTCCCAGCTACTTGGGAGGCTGAGGCCGGAGAATGGCGGGAACCCAGGAGGCGGAGCTTGCAGTGAGCTGAGATCCGGCCACTGCACTCCAGCCTGGCCGACAGAGCGAGACTCCGTCTCAAAAAA
>NW_020266163.1:0-6352 GCF_003255815.1 Theropithecus gelada | reverse complement strand
GACTCCGTCTAAAAAAAAAAAAAAAAAAAAATTTTTTTTAATTAAAAATGTATCTTTGATGTTTTTTATTTGAACTATACATAGTAAGCAGCATGTTTGTTTGTTTGTTTATATTTGTTTGTTTTCTTGAGATGGAGTCTTGCTCTGTGACCAGGCTGGAGTGCAGTGGTGCGATCTCGGCTCACTGCAGCCTCTGCCTCCCAGGTTCAAGTAATTCTCCTGCCTCAGCCTCCCGAGTAGCTGGGACTACAGGCACACGGCACCACGCCCAGCTCATTTTTGTATTTTTAATAGAGACAGGGTTTTTACCGTATTGGCCAGGATGGTCTCAAACCCCTGACCTCGTGATCCGCCTGCCTAGGCCTCCCAAAGTGCTGGGATTACAGGCGTGAGCCGCCGCGCCCAACCTTAATAGTATTTGTGTCTATTTACACTTTTTATTTTAGAGAACTTGAAACCCGTTAATGCACATGTACATACATAATCCACACATATATGTGTGTGTGTGTGTGTGTATATGACATATCCATTTTATCGGTATACTATATGTATATCCATTATACTATAGTTTCCTGAAGTTTCCATCACAGGCACAGTCATGGCCACATTCCAGTAATGCTTATAATTCCACGACCCATATGGCTTAATGCACACTTTGGTTTTCAGAATCTATATCACTTACTTCTACAAATCAATAAGGAAAGGACCAGCAGCTAATAGAAAATGTGACCAAGATTTGAAAAGGAGGAACCGGAAAAGGTGCCCACCTGTACGATCAGGTTGAAGCAGATTAAAGCCACAGTGAGATGGTGCCGCCTTATACCTGCCAGGCAGCAGAAATGTTAGCATTTGACCATGTCGAGTTGGCAGGATAAAGATCAGCAGGGACTCTTGTTCGTTGCTGGCAGGATGACCTTGTCACCAGCACTTGGGAGGTCGCCGCTAGGTGCACGGGCATCTGCTCCTGGGATTGTTCCAATGAAACACCTGCCTGAGCGGCTCAGGAGAGGTGACAGCGACAGCAGCACCATTTAGTAGCCAGCCTGCGAGCCGACACACATCCACACCCCATCAGTGGCTGCATGCGGTGTATCTGGCGGGACACCAGGTGAAGGGGGCCCAGCTGCACAAGGGGACAGAGGCAGACTTGGCTGCACACCAGCAGAGAAGTCTCAGAATTGTCGGTGTCAAGTTCAAAACATGGAACACGCAGCAGTGTGGCTCAGGGCCACACACGGGGCACAGCCATCAGGACAAGCAAAGACCAAGAAGCACCAAGTCCAAGTTAGGCAGCGTCTCAGGCCGGGGCACCGAGGAAGAGCACAGCAGCACCGTGGTGACCGGGTCCCAGTTCCATCCTGGGTGGCAGCCACAGGCCATTTGTGTCTTCCGTTCATACAGTTACACACACTGCGTTGTGCCCATGCACATCTTCAAACCTTCTAATGCAGGCGTGCCTGCGCAGGTTGGGGGTGGACGCCGTCCTGGTTGTCGTCCCACAGAAGGGCACAGGACAGGCTGCCGCCAGAGCAGAGGTCACATGGGGTGGGGGTGTGAGGGGTGCGTTTCAGGAAGAGCAGGTGCAAGGACACTGCTAGTGCTTGACTCTTCTTCCCAGACCTTTCCTCTTGAATTTGGGGAAACCCTTGCTCTTCTCTTGGGCCTGAAAGAAAATCCGGTGTGCCTGACTCTCTGCAGGCCCCCGTCACGGGCTGAGCTGGGGTGGTGCCACCGGGAAAACTCGGCGCACGTCCCTGGTGCCAATGATGACAGCATCAGTCATGGACTTAGAAATGTAAAAACGATACACTCTTCTTTAAAATAATTGTGGTCAGTACCCATAACTCTTACCGTCTTAACCATTTCTAATTATACAGTTCAGTGACATTAAATATATTCACATTTTTGTACAGCCATCACCACCCTCCAACCTCCAGAACTCTTCATGTTGCAAAACTGAAACACGGCACCCATGAAGCGGGGACTCCCCTGCCCCGGGCAGCTCTTTCTGTCTCTGAGTCCCACTACTCTAGGGATCTCATACAATATTTGTCCTTTGTGACTGGCTTACTTCACTGAGCATAGTGTCCTCAGGGTTCCTCCATGTTGTAGCTGTGACAGGAGTCCCTTCCTTTTAAAGGCTGGATAACAATTCCATTGTATGCAGATGCCGCATTTTGATTTTGAGGCTGCCTGTTTGTGGAGGGACACTCTGCTGCTTCCCCCCCGTGGCGGTTGTGGATAATGCTGCTGTGAGCGTGGGTGTGCAGACGTGGCTTTGAGACCCTGTTTTCCGTTGTTGTGGATTTATACCTAGCAGTGGAATTGCTGGAGCCCATGGTAATTCTGTGTTTCATTTTTTGAGGAATTACCATACTGTTTCCCATAGTGCCTCCAGCATTTTACGTTTTTACCCGCAATGCAGGAGGTTCCGATTCCTCCACATCCTCACCAACGCTTATCTTCCATGTGTGTGTTGATAGTAGCTGTCCTAGAGGGTGTGCGGTGGTGTCTCAGCGTGTCCTCATCTGCCTCCCTCAGGATCAGTGACATGGAGCATCTTTTCACGTGCTTGTAGGCTATTTGTATATCTTCTTCCGAGAAATGTTTACATAAATCCTTTGTCCGTTTTTAATCAGATTGGGGTTGTTTTGCTGAGTTGTAGGAGTTTCTTAAATACATTCTAATAACTATATAGAATATAGATAATAGGTCCTTTGTCCATTTTTTAATCAGATTGTTTCTTTTTGCTGAGTTGTTTTTTTAATATATTCTAATAACTAGAGTATATAGAGAATATAGATATATACATCCTTTATCCATTTCCTTTTTTTTTTTTTTTTTTGAGACGGAGTCTCACTCTGTCGCCCAGGGTGGAGTGCAGTGATGTGATCTCGGCTCACTGCAACCTCGGCCTCCTGGGTTCCAGCAATTCTCCTGCCTCAGCCTCCCAAGTAGCTGGGATTACAGGCTCCTGCCACCACTCCTAGTTAATTTTTGTATTTTTAGTAGAGATGGGGTTTTGCCATGTTGACCAGGGTGGTCTCCAACTCCTGACTTCAGGTGATCCACCTGCCTCAGCCTCCCAAAGTGCTGGGATTACAGGTATGAGCCACCACGCCTGGCCCTGTTTCTTTCTTTCTTTTTTTTTTTTGAGACAGAGTCTCGCTCTGTCGCCCAGGCTGGAGTGCAATAGTGCGATCTTGGCTCACTGCAAGCTCCACCTCCCTCAGGTTCACGCTATTCTCCTGCCTCAGCCTCCCGAGTAGCTGGGACTACAGCCGCCCGCCACCACGCCTGGCTAATTTTTTGTATTTTTTTTTTTTTTTTTTTTTTTGAGACGGAGTCTCGCTCTGTCACCCAGGCTGGAGTACAGTGGCCGGATCTCAGCTCACTGCAAGCTCTGTCTCCCAGGTTTATGCCATTCTCCTGCCTCAGCCTCCCGAGTAGCTGGGACTACAGGCGCCCGCCACCTCACCCGGCTAGTTTTTTTTTGTATTTTTAGTAGAGACGGGGTTTCACCGTGTTAGCCAGGATGGTCTCGATCTCCTGACCTCGTGATCCGCCCGTCTCGGCCTCCCAAAGTGCTGGGATTACAGGCTTGAGCCACCGCGCCCGGCCAATTTTTTGTATTTTTAGTAGAGACAGGGTTTCACCGTGTTAGCCAGGATGGTCCCGATCTCCTGACTTTGTGATCCACCCACCTTGGCCTCTCAAAGTACTGCAATTACAGGCATGAGCCACTGTGCCCGGCCCACGCCTGGCCCTTTATCCATTTTTTTAACCAGTTTGTTTGTTTTGCTGAGTTGTAGGAGTTTTTTTTGTTTTTTGTTTTTTGACATATTCCAATAACTAGGATAGAGAATATAGATATATAGAGAATATGTATAGAGAGAAAATAGAATATATGTGTTCTAGATATTAATACCTTATCAGGTATATGATTTTAAAATACTTTCCCTCATTCTCTGGGTTGCCTCTGTTGATAGTATCCTTTGAAGCACAAAAGTTTTTATTTATTAGTTTAGAGACAGGGTTTCGCTCTGTTGCTTAGGCTGGAGTGCAGTTGGACGATCTCAACCCATTTCAGCCTCAACTTCCCAGGCTCAAGCCATCCTCCCCCCTCAGCTGTCCCAAGTAGCTGGGACCCCAGGCACAGGGACCACACCCTGCTAATTTTGTGTATTTTTAGTTGAGATGAGGTATTTCTTTGTTACCCAGGCTGGTTTTGAGCTCCTGGGCTCCAGTGGTCCACCCACCTCAGCCTCCCAAAGTGCTGGGACCACAGGTGTGAGCGCTGCATCGAGTCAAAAGTTGTACATTTTCACGAAGTCTAATGTGTCTATTTTTCTTTTGCTGCCCCTGCTTTTGGTATCGCATCCAAGAGATCATTGCCAAATCCAGTGTCATGAAGCTTTTCCCCTGTGTTTCCTTCTAAGAGTTTTATAGTCTTAGCTCTCACAGTTAGGTCTTTTATTTTGAGTTAATTTGTATACGGTGTTAGGTAGGAGTCCAGCTTTATATTTTTGCAGGCGGATATCCAGTTGTTGTGACACCATTTGTTGAAAGACTGTCCTTTCCCCATCGAATGGTCTTGACACCCTTGTTGAAGATCATTTGACCATACATGAGGGTTTATTTCAGGACTGGAATTTCTTAAAGATTAAATAATACTGGACCCACCCCTCACATTCCTCAGTGTCCTAGTGCCCTGCATGGTGAGTTCCCGGATTCGGGGTGGGGTGCATCCGGCCCTGTCACTGGGCCCGCTCACTAGAAGTCTTGGTTCCGCCTCTTCTTTCATGTTTCCCAAAGGCAAACCTGGTATAAGAAGAATTTGAATCAATGTTTTTCTCAAATTATTTGCATGTAAAAGGAGTTCACTTTTTCACTTCCAACTTAATGTAAAGTGGTTAAGCAGTGGCATGGGCTCAGTGTTCATTTTGTCTACAATTGATACTAAAGAGTTGGATCTTGATAGACGCAGTGGCGCTTGTAATCCTAGCACTTTGGGAGGCCGGGCGTGGTGGCGTGTTCCTGTAGTCCCAGCTACTCGGAGGCCGAGGCAGGAGAATCGCTTGAACCCAGGAGGAGGAGGTTGCAGTGACCTGAGATTGCGCCACTGCATTCCAGCCTGCGCAGTGGAGTGAGCCTTCATCTCAAAAAAAAAAAGATCTTTAACTTCCAGTCCTGCTGCCCCCGCCCC
Source organism: Theropithecus gelada (assembly GCF_003255815.1). Lineage (NCBI taxonomy): Eukaryota > Metazoa > Chordata > Mammalia > Primates > Cercopithecidae > Theropithecus > Theropithecus gelada. The sequence continues at coordinate 1,146 of NW_020266163.1, read as the reverse complement.
CCGCGTGTTTGCTTCGCAATACATGAATCCCATACGTGCCTCCTTCACACGCATGTTCTCTCTGTAACCCACCACTTTGTCTGATTGGTTGACAGGTTACGTTTTTCTCTCGTCCCAGCTGTGTGGACAGGGCCACACGCCCTCCTGGACAACGACGGCTCTTGCGTGCATTTTCCAGTGTTTCTTTTGTCAGAGAGGCCAGCAGAGCCGCGGTTCTTCCAGAACCAGCCCTGAGCTGAGTGAGGAGTGCCCAGGAGAGATGGTGAAAATGACAAAGTCCAAAACTTTCCAAGCGTATCTGCCGAATTGTCACCGAACATACAGCTGCATCCACTGCAGAGCACACCTGGCCAATCATGATGAGCTCATCTCCAAGGCAAGTGGCTTATGCCAAAAAACTGATAGCACAATGATTATTTGTTGTTGTGGTACCTACTTAGTGGAAGAATATTTAAGCATCACATGACTTCCTGAGTGTGCTGTGTCCTGAACGTCTAGAGCCTTCTAGGCAGTGTTGGTGAGCATTTTGTGCATGGTTAACTGTGGCTATGCCACGATCTCAGATGTGATCCTGGCACGGTGGGTGGGTTTCCAGGGCCAGGCAGCTGGGACTGCCAGGATCACAAGCGGCAAGGTGAATCACTTGTTTCTCAGAGCAGAAAACCAGAGAGGACTGAATGAGCAAAAGAAGTCTAGAAAAATCTGTGGAAATAGTTTAATAATAAGGGTATTAAGAAAAAAAATTTTTTTTTTTTTTTTTTTGAGATTGGGGTTTTTTTTTTTTTTTTTTTTTTTTTTTTTGAGACGGAGTCTCGCTCTGTCACCCAGGCTGGAGTGCAGTGGCGCGATCTCGGCTCACTGCAAGCTCCGCCTCCCGGGTTTACGCCATTCTCCTGCCTCAGCCTCCGAGTAGCTGGGACTACAGGCGCCCGCCACCACGCCCAGCTAGTTTTTTTTTTGTATTTTTAGTAGAGACGGGGTTTCACCATGTTAGCCAGGATGGTCTCGATCTCCTGACCTCGTGATCCACCCGCCTCGGCCTCCCAAAGTGCTGGGATTACAGGGTTGAGCCACCGCGCCCGGCCTGAGATGGAGTCTTGCTCTGTTGCCCAGGCTGGAGTGCAGTGGCCGGATCTCAGCTCACTG
>NW_020266162.1:0-1751 GCF_003255815.1 Theropithecus gelada | reverse complement strand
GTAAAAAGACCAAATCTACGTCTGATTGGGGTGCCTGAAAGTGAGGGGGAAAATGGAACCAAGTTGGAAAACACTCTTCGGGATATCATCCAGGAGAACTTCCCCAACCTAGTAGGGCAGGCCAACATTCAAATCCAGGAAATACAGAGAACGCCACAAAGATACTCCTCAAGAAGAGCAACTCCAAGACACATAATTGCCAGATTCACCAAAGTTGAAATGAAGGAAAAAATCTTAAGGGCAGCCAGAGAGAAAGGTCGGGTTACCCACAAAGGGAAGCCCATCACACTAACAGCAGATCTCTCAGGAGAAACTCTACAAGCCAGAAGAGAGTGGGGGCCAATATTCAACATTCTTAAAGAAAAGTATTTTCAACCCAGAAATTCATATCCAGCCAAACTAAGTTTCATAAGTGAAGGAGAAATAAAATCCTTTACAGATAAGCAAATGCTTAGAGATTTTGTCACCACTAGGCCTGCCTTACAAGAGACCCTGAAGGAAGCACTAAACATGGAAAGGAACAACCAGTACCAGCCATTGCAAAAACATGCCAAAATGTAAAGACCATCGAGGCTAGGAAGAAACTGCATCAACTAACGAGCAAACTAACCAGTTAATATCATAATGGCAGGATCAAGTTCACACATAACAATACTAAACTTAAATGTAAATGGACTAAATGCTCCAATTAAAAGACACAGACTGGCAAACTGGATAAAGAGTCAAGACCCATCAGTCTGCTGTATTCAGGAGACCCATCTCACACGCAGAGACATACATAGACTCAAAATAAAGGGATGGAGGAAGATTTACCAAGCAAATGGAGAACAAAAAAAAGCAGGGGTTGCAATACTAGTCTCTGATAAAACAGACTTTAAACCATCAAAGATCAAAAGAGACAAAGAAGGCCATCAGATAATGGTAAAGGGATCAATTCAAAAGGAAGAGCTAACTATCCTAAATATATATGCACCCAAGACAGGAGCACCCAGATTCATAAAGCAAGTCCTTAAAGACTTACAAAGAGACTTAGACTCCCATACAATAATAATGGGAGACTTCAACACTCCACTGTCAACATTAGACAGATCAACGAGACAGAAAGTTAACAAGGATATCCAGGAATTGAACTCATCTCTGCAGCAAGCAGACCTAATAGACATCTATAGAACTCTCCACCCCACATCAACAGAATATACATTCTTCTCAGCACCACATCGTACTTACTCCAAAATTGACCACGTAATTGAAAGTAAAGCACTCCTCAGCAAATGCACAAGAACAGAAATTATAACAAACTGTCTCTCAGACCACAGTGCAATCAAACTAGAACTCAGGACTAAGAAACTCAATCAAAACCACTCAACTACATGGAAACTGAACAACCTGCTCCTGAATGACTACTGGGTACATAACGAAATGAAGGCAGAAATAAAGATATTCTTTGAAACCAATGAGAACAAAGATACAACATACCAGAATCTCTGGGACACATTTAAAGCAGTGTGTAGGGGGAAATTTATAGCACTAAATGCCCACAAGAGAAAGCAGGAAAGATCTAAAATTGACACTCTAACATCGCAATTAAAAGAACTAAAGAAGCAAGAGCAAACACATTCGAAAGCTAGCAGAAGGCAAGAAATAACTAAGATCAGAGCAGAACTGAAGGAGATAGAGACACAAAAAACCCTCCAAAAAATCAATGAATCCAGGAGTTGGTTTTTTGAAAAGATCAACAAAATTGACAGACC
>NW_020266161.1:0-1751 GCF_003255815.1 Theropithecus gelada | reverse complement strand
CAAAATAACTATGTATAGCTATTAAACCACTTTGTTTCACTGCTTTTTATTTTCTTTTATTTATCACCATTGTTTTATTTATAAATATTGTTTCTGCTCATAAGGAGTATGTAGTCTCTACATGTTTATAAAATTAATGCCTGAATGAAGTTGCTTAAACAAGGCAGAAGTTGATTTCTTTTTCACTTAAAATTCACCTGTAGTTACACCATTCAAGGCTAGTACAGATACTTTCTAATGTCATTAGGGATGCAGGTCCCTTCCAGGTATCTGCTCTGCTATACTTTAGAAAATACCCTAGTTTGGCTGCTAAATTCCCACCTATTATTTCTGAATTCTAGACAGCAGGGAGAAAAAAAGGCATGGGAGAAGGGCAAAGGAACATCTACCCTTCCTTTTTAAATGTTTTAACCAACCCCCCTTAAAAACACTTTGTTGAGATATGATTACGTTCAAAAAGCTGTACCTATTTAATGTGTATATCTCAGTGAGTTTGAGGATAAGGATACATTGTGAAAGCATCACTACCATCAAGATTATCAACATAATCATCACCTCCTGAAGCTCTCCCTCCCATTCGAATGATTATTTCTATTAGTAAGAACAATTAACATAAAAGTCACCCTCCTATTATGTTTTAAGTAAGCAAAACAGCATTCATAGCTATAAGCACTATGCTGTAGATTAGACCTCCTGAACTTATTTATGTTTGTATATCTAAAACTTTGTACTATAATCACACCTACTCATTTACGGGCACCACAGCTCCTGGCAACCTCCAGTCTACTCTCTGCTTCTGAGTTTATTCGAGATTTCAAATACAAGTGAAATCATACAATATTTGTCATTCTGTGTTTGGTTTATTTCACATGACTTCATGCCCTTCAGATCCATCAATGCTGTCACAAATGACAGGGTTTCATTATTATATAATACTGAATAATATTCCATTGTGCATACATATATATATCTATAAAACGTTAATTCATCCATCTGTGAATGAATGATAATGTGTGTCTTCTTCATATATCTTGACTATTGTGAACAGTGCTGAAAGGAACATAGGAATGCAGATATCTCTTTCACATACTGATTTCAATGACTTCATATATATATTACATATATTATATATATATATATATATATGTAAAATAAGTGGGATTGCTGGAACAAAATGGTATTTTTATTGTTAATTTTTTTGAGAAACCTCCATACTATTTTCCAAGATGGCCATACTAATTTACATTCCCCCCACCAGTATACAAAGGTTCCCTTTTCTCCACATCCTTACCAACACTTGTTATCATCCATCTTTTTGATAATAGCTATTCTAACAGGTGTGAGGTGATATTTCATGGTAGTTTTCATTTGCATTCCCGTGATGACTAGAGAGGGTAAGAATTGTTTATATATATGTTGTCCATTTGTATCTCCTCTTTTGAGAAATTCCTACTCATATCTGTTTGTTCATTTTAGTTTTTTAATTTTAATTTTATACACAGAGGATACATGTGCAGGTTTGTTACATGGATGTATTGTGTGATGCTGAGGTTTAGAGTATGAATGACCTCATCACACACATAGTGAACATAATACCCAATAGACAGTTTTTAAGGCCTTGTCCCCAACCCTCCCTCCTCTCTCTAAGAATCTCCAGTGTCTATTGTTTCCATATAAGTGAGAGTTAAACAATGTATAACCCAATGTTTAGCTCTCACTTATAATGGAGAATATGTAGTATTTGGTTTTCT
>NW_020266160.1:0-1751 GCF_003255815.1 Theropithecus gelada | reverse complement strand
AAAGAAGATTCTCAGAAAGCTTCTTTCTCTTTGTTATCGGAGGATATTTCCTTGGCCCTATAGTCTTCAAAGGGATCCGAAATATCTGTTCTCAGATTCCACAGAAATAAGGCTAGCAAAGAGATCCACGAAACACAGATGTAACTCTGTTAGTCCAAGTCACACATCACAGAGCAGTTTCTCAGAAACCTTCTTTCCAGATTTCATCTGAGGATATTTCCTTTATAACCATAGCCCTCTAGTGGCTTCCAAATATCACCTTGCCAATTCCACAAGAACTGTCTTAGCGAAAGGCTTCTTGAGGGGAAAGCTGTAACTCTGTGAGATGATTTCACAGAATACAAAGAAGTTTCTCACAAAGCTTCTTTCTCTTTGTTATTGGAGGATACTTCCTTAGGCCCTATAGTCTTCAAAGGGATCCGAAATATCTGTTCTCAGATTCCACAGAAATAAGGCTAGCAAAGAGATGCAAGAATTACAGATGTATCTCTTTTAGATGAATTAACAGAACCCTAAACAGTTTCTCAGAAAGCTTCTTTGCATATTTCATCTGAGGATATTTCCTTTTTCGCCATTGCCCTCTATGGGCTTCCAAATATCACTTTGCCAATTCCACAAGAACTGTGTTAGCGAAATGCTTCTTGAGGGGAAAGCTGTAACTCTGTGAGATGATTTCACAGAACACAAAGAAGTTTCTCACAAAGCTTCTTTCTCTTTGTTATCGGAGGATATGTCCTTTTGCCCTATAGTCTTCAAAGGGATCCGAAATATCTGATTTCAGATTCCACAGAAATAAGGCTAGCAAAGAGATCCACGAAATACAGATGTAACTCTTTTAGATGAATTAACAGAACACTAAGCAGTTTCTCAGAAGTCTTCTTTCTATATTTCATCTGAGGATATTTGCTTTTTAACCATAGCCCACTATGGGCTTCCAAATATCACCTTGCCAATTCCACAGGAACTGTCTTAGCAAAGGATTCTTGAGGGGAAAGCTGGAACTCTGTGAGATGATTTCAGAGAACACAAAGAAGTTTCTCAGAAAGCTTCTTTCTCTTTGTTATCGGAGGATATTTCCTTTGGCACTATAGTCTTCAAAGGGATTGGAAATATCTGTTCTCAGATTCCATAGAAATAAGGCTAGCAAAGAGATCCACGAAATACAGATGTAACTCTCTGAGGTGAATTAACGGAACACTAAGCAGTTTGTCAGAAATCTTCTTTCCAGATTTCATCTGAGGATATTTGCTTTTTCACCATAGTCCCCTATGGGCTTCCAAATATCACCTTGCCAATTCCACAAGAACTGTCTTAGCGAAAGGCTTCTTCACGGGAAAGCTGTAACTCTGTGAGATGATTTCACAGAACACAAAGAACTTTCTCAGAAATCTTCTTTCTCTTTGTTATCGGAGGATATTTCCTTTGGACCTATAGTCTTCAAGGGGATCCGAAATATCTGTTCTCAGATCCCACAGAAATAAGGCTAGCAAAGAGATCCATGAAATACAGATGAAACTCTGTGAGATGAATTACCAGAACACTAAGCACTTTCTCGGAAAGCTTCTTTCCAGATTTCATCGGAGGATATTTCCTTTTTCAACGTAGCCCTCTATGGTCTTCCAAATATTAACTTGCCAAATCCAAAAGAACTGTCCTAGCGAAAGGCTTGTTGAGGGGAAAGCTGTAACTCTGTGAGATGATTTCACCGAACACAAAGAAGTTCCTCAGAAAGCTTCTTTCTCTTTGTTATC
>NW_020266159.1:0-1752 GCF_003255815.1 Theropithecus gelada | reverse complement strand
TTTCATTTGAGGGTATTTCCTTATTCATCATAGCCCTCTATGGGCTTGCAAATATACCTTTGCCAATTCCAAAAGAAATGTCTTAGCGAAAGGCTTCCTGAGGGAAAAGCTGTAACTCTGTGAGATGTTTTCACAGAACACAAAGAAGTTTCTCAGAAAGCTTCTTTCACTTTGTTATCGGAGGATATTTCCTTTGGCCCTATAGTCTTCAAAGGGATCCGAAATATCTGTTCTCAGATTCCACAGAAATACGGATAGCAAAGAGATCCACGAAATACAGATGTAACTCTGTGAGATGAATTAACAGAANNNGGGAAAGCTGTAACTCTGTGAGGTGATTTCACAGAACACAAAGAAGTTTCTCACAAAGCTTCTTTCTATTTGTTATCGGAGAATCTTTCCTTTGGCACTATAGTCTTCAAAGGGATCCGAAATATCTGTTCTCAGATTCCACAGAAATAAGGCTAACAAAGAGATCCACGAAATACAAATGTAACTCTGTGAGTGGAAGTCACACATCACAGAGCAGTTTCTCAGAAAGCTTTTTTCCAGATTTCATCTGAGGATATTTCCTTTTTCACCATAGCCCTTTATGGGCTTCCATATATCACTTTGCCAATTCCACATGAACTGTCTTAGTGAAAGGCTTCCTGACGGGAAAGCTGCAACTCTCTGAGATTATTTCACAGAACATAAAGAAGTTTCTCAGAAAGCTTCTTTCTCTTTGTTATCGGAGGATATTTCCTTTGGCCCTATAGTCTTCAAAGGGATCGGAAATATCTGTTCTCAGATTCCACAGAAATAAGGTTAGCAAAGAGATCCATGACACACAGATGTAACTCTGTGAGTGGAAGTCACACATCACAGAGCAGTTTCTCAGAAAGCTTCTTTCCCANGCAACACTCTGAGATTATTTCACAGAACATAAAGAAGTTTCTCAGAAAGCTTCTTTCTCTTTGTTATCGGAGGATATTTCCTTTGGCCCTATAGTCTTCAAAGGGATCGGAAATATCTGTTCTCAGATTCCACAGAAATAAGGTTAGCAAAGAGATCCATGACACACAGATGTAACTCTGTGAGTGGAAGTCACACATCACAGAGCAGTTTCTCAGAAAGCTTCTTTCCCGATTTCATCTGAGGATATTTCCTTTTTCAGCATAGCCCTCTATGGGCTTTCAAATATCACATTGCCAATTCCACAAGAACTGTCTTAGCGAAAGGCTTCTTGAGGGGAAAGCTGTAACTCTGTGAGATGTTTTCACAGAATACAAAGAAGTTTCTCAGAAAGTTTCTTTCTCTTTGTTATCGGAGGATATTTCTTTGGCCCTATAGTCTTCAAAGGGATCTGAAATATCTGTTCTCAGATTCCAGAGAAATAAGGCTAGCAAGAAGATGCACGGAATGCAGATGTAAATCTGTGAGATGAATTAACAGAACACTAAGCACTTTCTCAGAAAGCTTCTTTCCAGATTTCATCTGAGGATATTTGCTTTCTCACCATAGCCCTCTATGGGTTTCCAAATATCACTTTGCCAATGCCACAAGAACTGTCGTTGCGAAAGGCTTCTGGAGGGGAAAGCTGTAACTCTGTGAGATGATTTCACAGGACACAAAGAAGTTACTCAAAAAGCTTCTTTCTGTTTGTTATTGGAGGATATTTCCTTTGCCCCTATATTCTTCAAAGGGATCCCAAGTATCTCTTCTCAGATTCCACAGAAATAAGGCTAGCAAAGAGATCCACGAAATACAGAT
>NW_020266158.1:0-1751 GCF_003255815.1 Theropithecus gelada | reverse complement strand
TCTCAGATTCCACAGAAATAAGGCTAGCAAAGAGATCCACGAAATACAGATGTAACTCTCTGAGTGGAAGTCACACAGCACAAAGCAGTTTCTCAGAAAGCTTCTTTCCAGTTTTTCTCTGAGGATGTTTCTTTTTTCACCATAGCCCTCTAAACGCTTCCAGATATCACTTTGCGAATTCCACAAGAACTGGCTTAGCAAGCGGCTTCTTGAGGGGAAAGCTGTATCTCTGTGACATGAATTCACAGAACACTAAGCAGTTTCCCAGAAAGCTTCTTTCCAGATTTCATCGGAGGATATTTCCTTTTTCACCATAGCCCTCTAGGGGCTTCCGAATATCACGTTGCAAATAACACAAGAACCCTCTTAGCGAAAGGCTTCTTGAAGTGAAAGCTGTAACTATGTGAGATGATTTCACAGAACACAAAGAAGTTTCTCAAAAAGCTTCTTTCTCTTTGTTATCGGAGGTTATTTCCTTTGGCCTTATAGTGTTCAAAGGGATCCGAAATATCTGTTCTCGGATTCCACAGAAATAAGGCTAGCACAGAGATCCACGAAATACACATGTAACTCTGTGACTCGTAGTCACACATCACCAAGCAGTTTCTCAAAAAGCTTCTTCCCAGTTTTTCTCTGAGGATATTTCCTTTTTCAACATAGCCCTCTATGGGCTTCCAAATATCACATTGCGAATTCCACAAGAACAGGCTTAGCGAGCGGCTTCTTGAGGGGTAAGCTGTAACTCCGTGAGATGGATTCAAGGAACACTAAGCAGTTTCTCAGAAAGCTTATTTCCAGATTTCATCTGAGGATATTTCCTTTTTACCATAGCCCTCTATGGGCTTCCAAATATCACTTTGCCAATTCCACAAGAAATGTCTTAGCGAAAGGCTTCCTCAGGGGAAAGCTGTAACTCTGTGAGATGATTTCACAGAACACAAAGAAGTTTCTAAGAAAGCTTCTGTCTCTTTCTTATCGTAGGATATTTCCTTCGGCCCTATAGTCTTCAAAGGGATCCGAAATATCTGTTCTCAGATTCCACAGAAATAAGGCTAGCAAGGAGATCCACGAAATACAGATGTAACTCTGTGAGATGAATTAACAGAACACTCAGCAGTTTCTCAGAAAGCTTCTTTCCAGATTTCTTCCGAGGATATTTCCTTTTACACCATAGCCCTCTATGGGCTTCCAAATATCACTTTACCAATTCCACAAGAACTGTCTTAGCGAAAGGCTTCTGGAGGGGAAAGCTGGAACTCTGTGAGATGATTTCACAGAACACAAAGAATTTTCACAGAAAGCTTCTTTCCCTTTGTTATCGGAGGATATTTCCTTTGGCCCTATAGTCTTCAAAGGGATCCGAAATATCTGTTCTCAGATTCCACAGAAATAAGGCTAGCAAAGCGATCCACGAAATATAGATGTAACTCTGTGAGATAAATTAACAGAACACTCAGCAGTTTCTCAGAAAGCTTCTTTCCAGATTTCATGTGAGAATATTTCCTTTTTCACCATAGCCCTCTATGGGCTTCCAAATATCACTTTGCGAATTCCACATGAACTGTATTAGCGAAAGGCCTCTTGAGGGGAAAGCTGTAACTCTGTGAGATGATTTCACAGAACACAAAGAAGTTTCTCAGAAAGCTTCTTTCTCTTTGTTATCGGAGGATATTTCCTTTGGCCCTATAGTATTGAAAGGGATCTGAAATATCTGTTCTCAGATTCCACAGAAATAAGGCTAGCAAAGAGAT
>NW_020266157.1:0-1751 GCF_003255815.1 Theropithecus gelada | reverse complement strand
GTGTTCTGTTAATTCATCTCACAGAGTTACATCTGTATTTCGTGGATGTCTTTGCTAGCCTTATTTCTGTGGAATGTGAGAACAGATATTTCGGAACCCTTTGAAGACTGTAGGAACAAAGGAAATATCCTCCGATAACAAAGAGAAAGAAGCTTTCTGCGAAAGTTCTTTGTGTTCTGTGAAATCTTCTCACAGAATTACAGCTTTCCCCTCAAGAAGCCTTTCGCTAAGACAGTTCTTGTGTAATTGCAAAGTGATATTTGGAAGCCCATAGAGGGCTATGATGAAAAAGGAAATATCCTCTGATGAAATCTGGAAAGAAGCTTTCTGAGAAACTGCTTAGTGTTGTGTTAATTCATCTCACAGAGTTACATCTGTATTTCGTGGATCTCTTTGCTAGGATTACTTCTGTGTAATCTGAGTGCAGATATTTCGGATCCCTTTGAAGACTATAGGGCCAAAGGAAATATCCTCTGATAACAAAGAGAAGGAAGCTTTCTAGAAACTTCTTTGTGTTCTGTGAAATGAACTCACAGAGTTAAAGCTTTCCCCTCAAGAAGCCTTTCGCTAAGGCAGTTCTTGTGAAATTGGCAAAGTGATATTTGGAAGCCCTTAGAGGGCTATGGGGAAAAAGGTAATATCCTCAGGTGAAATCTGGAAAGAAGCTTTCTGAGAAACTGCTTAGTGTTCTGTTAATTCATCTCACAGTGTTACACCTGTATTTCATGGACCTCTTTGCTAGTCTTATTTCTGTTTAATTTGAGAACCGATATTTCGGATCCCTTTGAACACTATAGGGCCAAAGGAAATATCCTCCGATGACAAAGAGAAAGAAGCTTTCTGAGCAACTTCTTTGTGTTCTGTGAAATCATCTCACAGAAATACAGCTTTCCCCTCAAGAAGCCTTTCGCTAAGACAGTTCTTGTGGAATTGGCAAAGTGAAATTTGGAAGCCCATAGAGGGTTATGGTGAAAAAGGAAATATGCTAGCTGAAATCTGGAAGGAAGCTTTCTGTCAAACTGCTTAGAGTTCTGCTAATTCATCTCACAGAGTTACATCTGTATTTCGTGGATCTCTTTGCTAGCCTTATTTCTGTGGAATCTGAGAACAGATATTTCGGATCCTTTTGAAGACTATAGGGCCAAAGGAAATATCCTCCGATAAAAAGAGAAAGAAGCTTTCAGAGAAACTTCTTTGTGTTCTGTGAAATCATCTCACAGAGTTACATGTTTCCTCTCAAGAAGCCTTTCGCTAAGACAGTTCTTTTGGAATTGGCAAAGTGATATTTGGAAGCCCATAGAGGGCTATGGTGAAAAAGGGAACATCCTCAGAAGAAATCTGGAAAGAAGCTTTCTGAGAAACTGCTTAGTGTTGTGTTGATTCTTCTCACAGAGTTACATCTGTATTTCGTGGATCCCTTTGCTAGCCTTATTTCTGTGGAATGTGAGAACAGATATTTCGGATCCCTTTGAAGACTATAGGGCCAAAGGCATTACCTCCGATAACAAAGAGAAGGAAGCTTTGTTGGACACTTCCTTGTGTTCTGTGAAATCATCTCAGAGAGTTACATCTTTCCCCTAAAGAAGCCTTTCGATAAGACAGTTCTTGTGGAATTGGCAAAGTGATATTTGGAAGCCCATAGAGGGCTACGGTGAAAAAGGAAATATCCTCAGATGAAATCTGGATAGAAGCTTTCTGAGAAACTGCTTAGTGTTCTGTTAATTCATCTCACAGAGTTACATCTGTATTTC
>NW_020266156.1:0-1752 GCF_003255815.1 Theropithecus gelada | reverse complement strand
TTCAGTACAGGGTATCAAAAATGGACTTGACCTTTTCTCCTGTTAATTTTTTCAGACACCCTCTCACCCAGCCTTTCTTCCCTGGGCATAGAGGAGACCTGCCTCATGTGAAGTACCTTTGCAGAATTAAAAAGTATCTTGGGCTCAGCTCTCCCCAGGGGCCTTCAGAACTCACCAAGGATAAAGCTGCAGACTTCTGGCGGTCACACAGCAACTAAAACCGATCACATCTACAAGTCAATTGTGAATCAATCTTTCCTCCTCTTGCCGCAGTGTTCCTCACTTAGTCTTGGATGGAAGCTTCGGTCCCCTCCTGGGCCCCAACCCTGAGGTCCCCAGGTTCCCCGTTTTTCACGTCTAATCTCAATGGACCCCCTCCTCCACACACACTTTTTGACCACCCAGCCCACAGAAGGCCCCGGGCTTCCAAATGGGCTAGGTCCTCCTTAGAGAGGCAGGTAGGTGAAGAGGGAGCATGGACACCCAACGCCTGCTGGGCAAACCCGAATCTGGAGCAGGTGAAGCTGTCGAAGGACCAGCGGTGGCCTGGCAGGTCTTCTCCTGTCCTCTGCTCTTGGCCCCAGACCCGCGCTCACAACCATATCCTGGTCACCAGTGCTGCACCCTCTCGGCCACGCAGGGCAAGAGAGGACTGGATGGAAGCTGCGGTATTTGGGCGCTGTCAAGGTCAGCATTGTGAAAAGCCGGGAGACCTGATGTGGACACAGGGAGGTCTGGACCGGAGGCGCGGCTGGCGAGAGGCCTTGCCTCTGCCCCTCTTCCTTCAGAGCCTCCTCCTCCCAGGGAACCTCTGCGCGCCTCATCAAAGCAGAGAGTGGTTTCCAAACAGACCACCCCCCAGCATGCAATTGGGTTATCCCGCCCCAAGCTGGAGGGTGGGTGCCCATGGGGTCGCCAGGCACCAAGGGCCCCACCCGCGCGGACCCGGTCTCTCCTCCAGGCTCAGCTGGGCCTCGAGGGCGGCGAGCAGCTCGGCTCTGAGGAAGGTCCCGGCCGGCTGGCGCTGCCCAACTTGGACAGCCTTCCTGGCCCACCCGGGAGCTGAGTTTCAAGGCTTCCCGGAGAGGCCAGCCCGGATTCGGAGCGAAGGGTTTCTCAGGCGACGAGCCTCGAAGAGAAGCAGCCCTGGTTCCCTGAGCCCGGGGCCACCGCTGGGAGGGAGCGCGCTTGGATCTTGCAGCCGCTAAAGCCTGGCGCACTCCTCCTCGACCACAAGCCGCGGAAAACAAGTGGCAGCGACACACTCTTGGCAGCGACACACTCTTTGGCAGCGACACACTCTTTAAGTTGAGGTTTTTCAGTCATGCCTGAGGTTTGCTTTTTCAGCGGTTCGCTGTTTCAACTTATTTTGTCAGCTTAATGTACTTATTATTTCAGTTTAGTATTTCCGCTTAGTTTTTCGGCTTAGTGTACTTAGAGAAGAGGTTTCTTCCTCTTCTGGGGAATCAGTGTTTGGAGACGACTTCTGTGGTTAGAGCCTACTTGGTCGTGAAGAGACGACTTTGGTGGTGATCCTCAACCGCATCGGATATCGCCACCCTGTTCCCCGTCAGTCCCAGCTCATCAGCAAAGGGCTCGGTGGCTCTCTTCAGAGGAGACTGGACGAGGTTGTCAAAGCGGCTGGATCAGAAGTGTTGCCATGTCGGATGGAGCGGTGTCCACGATGAACCTGAGCATGGTACCAGCATCTGGGGGTGTGGAATTGGGAGGGAAAGCTGGGGCCCCACAGTG
>NW_020266155.1:0-1752 GCF_003255815.1 Theropithecus gelada | reverse complement strand
CAGGCTTAAAACCTGAATCTTTTTAGGGTAAATCCCTTCAAATGCATGCAGGCTGCAAATCAAAAGCAAGCAGTAGCTTCAAGCACGGGCGAGTTGGTAAGACTTTCGCCAGATGCACAAAGCGCAGAGGCCAAGGAGGGTTGGGACTGCATTGGAAAGCATGTCAAGTTAAGGGCTGGAAAGAATTCTCTGGGCAGGGAGGAGTCTGCAGTCACATTGATCAGGCAGGGTCACCAGGGGTGGCAAGGAGAAGGGCTCAGAAGGGGCAGTTCCAGCGGGAGGCACACGAGGTGGCTGGCAGGCGGCGGGGTAGACACGGAAACATTGACGAGGTGGGCCCAGCAGAACTCAGGGTCTGGCATCACTCTCTGGGCTCAGGGCGAGAGGAGGGAAGGAAGCACCTCGATCCCAGGCCCGCATTCCAGCCCAGTTAGGATCTGCAGTCTTGTTTCCTGCCTCTGAGCGTAATCTGACACTGTTTGGGGAGGGCGAGGCCAAACTCTGATTCTCTGGAATGAGGATTCCCTTGATGCGTAACCAGAGAAGGTCTGATCTGGCTCGGGTAATCTGTGGGTCCCAGGTATCAAGCGCCCACCCTCTAGAAGGCTTCCTCCGCAGCGCTCAGGTGCGCAGGGCTGCAGATGGACACTGCGCCGCTGAGCTCAGAGTCTGAGCCTGGAGGAGTGAACAAATAGTGAGACAGCCCAAGTAGGGACACGCTGCGGCAGTGCGCAACCTCCAGCTGGAAGCCGGGGCCGCCCTTTCTGCCCTTATCTTCCGTGTACATAGGTTCCTCCACACTTCAAGGCACCGACTCAGCAGACAGCATGGCGCTGGGTCTCTGGCCAGGACTGCAACCTGCCCTCTCGCCCCAGTGCCGGCGCTGCTGCTCCTCCGTCCCTGGGTGGCCCACGTGCAGGAGGCCCAGGGCAGCAACACCAGGGAGCTGTTTCTCTCTTTCACTTCCAAGGAGGATGGCCCGGCCGAAGTGGCCTAGCATTTGGCTACCGCCATCTGCCAGCGTTGCACCACAGTTCAGGGAGAACTGAGATGGCCTTCCTTTGGGGGTCGCCCTGGGGCTTGCGGTTGCACTGTGCAGTGGGAAGGTTAGCAGGGGTGCGAGACTGGGAGGCATAGGCTAGGCGAGCAGAGCGCGCTGGTATTGCCTGGTCCTGTTTCAGACGCTTGGCATCACCTCGGCACAAAGGATGAGAAAATCAATAGCTGGAGCGCACTCAGGCGCCAGAGAAGTTGGCTCTTACTGTGCCTTCTGACTTGTTGAGGAAATCTGGGCAGTGGATGGTGTGTGGTGGGGTCCTGGAGAGATTGCACCACCTGAGACGGGTGGGATGGAAGGGACGCAGAGGACAGGGACGGGAGGCCATTTCTTCACACCACAGAATTCATACTCTAGTGCTTCATCTTTCTGAGCAGAATAATGAACTAATGGGGAAGGGGCCGAGTTACTCTCCAGGCCCAATGGTGTCCTCTGGGGCTCCAGCAGGTTGGGGAGCTTGCTGCTCCAGAACGGAGAATGACCTGCCTGTTAGCGAGAACCCCAGAAGCTGTGCCGGGCTGACAACCCACTTGGCGCTGCTGAGGGTGCCGGTTAGGGTTTCCTAAGTAACTCACAAGCTCCTGGCCCTGGGGTGGCGGGAGTTCCTGCCTGGGGTTGGGGATGGGGAGGTGGGCACTGGTTTCCTCCAGCTCTAACCTGCCCAAGGCTTGGCTGAGGTTTCCCTTGCCTGGGCT
>NW_020266154.1:0-1752 GCF_003255815.1 Theropithecus gelada | reverse complement strand
GCTGGAACCTGTGCCACCGCGGGTCGCCTCGCTGCAGTGGGTGGTGACATCGGAGACTGCAACTTGGCCAGAGTGGTAGAAATGTGGCGGGATAGGTGAGTTATCCAGGGCTGCACTGTCCTCCTGGGCAAAGGTTGGGTGTCCTATTGGGGCTCACTGCGCAAGGCTAACTATCTGTGGCATTGGTCTGGTTGGGGGCACTCTCTGAGGTTACATTGCTGGTGGTGGAGTGGGGGCTACGGTGGTGGGGGTGGTCACGGGAGGCAGGTCGTGTACACTAACGTGTACTGACGGTGGCAGTGGATGGGTTAAGGGCACCATCTTCTGGTGCACTGCTCGTGGCAGGGGGCGGGTTCGGTGGAGTTATCTGAGGCTACAGTGCTGGCAGTGAGGGGTGGTTCAGGGGCATCATCAGGTGCTGCACTGCCTGTGAGTGGGGGTGCACTATTAGGAGCTCTGCTGCTCATGGTGGGGTGGGGGAGGGCAGGTTTGGGGCGCTGTCTAGTGCAGTAACACCCGTGGGTGGGTCAGGTTGTGGGCACTATCGGGTGCTAACACTGCCTCCGGGTTCGGGGCCTGGGGGCGGGGGATATTGGGGGTTACATTGCCTGCAGCTGTAGGGTGTGTTGAGTGTGCTATCCAGGGGCTACAGGGCTGGCAGCAGGGGGCAGGGTAGGGGTACTATTGGGGGCTATACTGCCAGCGGGGTTGGCGGGCTGAGGAGGCAGTGACATTGGTGGCCTCCTTCTTTCTGGTGGACTCCAAAGAAGGGATCGTTCTGCTCTTCCCGGACTTAAAGCTCTAGAGGGTGATCTCCTCCTCCTGTTCGAGTACGCTTGAGCACTCTTGAGCTCAGCAGGGTCCCCACACCCACTGTGGTTCCCTGGCCTGGACACTCATGTTCTGTATTGCAGAGACCACCTGGGACTAGCACGCAGGGGATAGTGGGCACCACAGGGAGAGGGGGGGAAAAGGGCACTGTGTGTGGAGGCGTCAGGAATGGGAACCAGCACTTGGGTGGGGGGGGGCTGGCTCCGTCTGAGTTTCTCCTACTTGGGCTCCCCAAGGAGTGCAGTGCAGATGGGCCCAGCAATTCCTGGCCAGCTGGACCTTTTGCTGGAAGCAAAAGCTGGGCTTTGGAGGGTAGGTTTGAGTGCCTTCACTGAAACTGGTCCCTGCCTCCCAGTGGCCAGCGTGACAAGGTGAAGCTTTAACACTTCCACTCAGTGCGTCGTGTTCTAGGCTTTTCTGGCTTGGGGAGCTTGGGCCTCCTTCAGGCTCTGTTGTGCATCAGCTGAGGCTTGGGACAACCTAGGATATGTAGAGAGTTTATCAAGCCCGCTATAGCTAGCTTACATCCTAGAACTCCCTGGAAATTCCCTGGCGGTCACCTTGCTGTTTGTGTCAAACAGGATTTCAATCTCAGGCTAATACAACTGCTGGCCCTGCATGTTCATGTGTCACTGAGATCATCACTTTAACTGACAGTGCTTTAAGTGAGTCTCCACTAGCAGTAGCAATTAGACTGCTAATTTTCAAGGTCTGCTCTTCCTGGTTGAACCCCTTTGCCAAAAAAGGTGAGGTGTGGATAGGAACATCCCCAATAAAAATGCCACATTCTCTTACTGTTACTATTCAAAGTTTAGTCATTTTTGTGAGTAAACACTCCTTGATTTGTTATGTACATCTTTTATAGTTCCCAAACATTTAAGTGACTGTTTTTGACAGTTTTGTACAGCTTTGTAGTCATTT
>NW_020266153.1:0-1752 GCF_003255815.1 Theropithecus gelada | reverse complement strand
AAATCTACCTGCTTTCACTCCCACTGTATTTCCTAACAACAGCAACCACAGCAACAGCCATAACATCACGGGACAAACGTCTACTACTTCCAAGGCTTTTATCTCAGTAAATCTTTTCTCCCTCTATCTCAGGCAGCTAGAAGATTTGATACTCATACAAATAGTACTGTAGCTTTTTGTTCATAACTGGAAAAGCAGACAAGACCCAATGTAATACAGGCATTCCTTAAACCAGTTACCATTCGGTTTTGGATCATCACTGCACACATATACCCAGCATACGTCTAATATATGTGTAAAAATCCATGAAGCAAGAGTTACAATAGCTGGTGTTTTCTATTGTGTTGTATTTTCCTCTTCTGTCATCTTCTCCTTTTTGTCATTAAAAAAAATCTGTTCAAGTCAGTCTAAATTAATTATTGAATCACAAGTAGATAAAATCATTTATTTGATAACACCTTGACCCAATGAATATGTTTCTTTGCAAGACAGAGTCCTGATTTCCAAGATAGCAAGCCTGACATAATTATACTGGAGCAAGCCCACAAGTAATGATGGTAGCTTTGCCTTATTGTCAGCCCTGGGGCAAGAATTAGACAAAAGATAACAAGGTAGGATAAAGATTACATAAGAAAGAAGGACAGTAACAGGACATGGTTACCTTTTATAGGGTAAGATTTTGATAATGGATGAGGAGTAGTAATGCCTTAGACAGGGATGGGTGGGAATGATTGAAGGTCTGAGTACTTTAGCACAGATTAAGAACAAATCATTAGGATTTTAAGAGTGTGTATAGTCAGTGAAGAAAAAGCCCTAGAATTTAATTTCTGGATAAAACATTCTTGGACTATATTTAAGAATACTGTCCATACTAAGTAAGTATATTTGTGATAATGGTGATGACTGTAGTGCTGAATATTTAAACAGTAAAAGCAAAATTAATTGTCACATGCATAATGTCCTGAATACTATTGTCAATATTTTATCTTATTTTATTTAAACTGTCAACTGCACTGTAAGGTAGGTACAATTATTGTCACAGTTATACAGATATGGAAACAGAGACACAGAGGAGTTGAGTTGCTTGATTAATTTCAAGCAATCGGCAAGCCATGGAGCATCTATATCAGGGCCTGCCAGGACATGTGACTGTAAACAGAAGTTTTAACTTTTTAACTCAAAGAGGGGATGTGTTTGGGTTAATGGAAAGCTTCAGGACCCTCACAAAACATTACTAACAAGCAAATGAAAGGTGTATCTGGAAGATTAAGTTCTACCAGAGTCTTCATTTCAATGGGTCCAATAGTGCACTTAGGGAGATGACTGAGATGACTGGGCATATTGAGAGAGAAATGAAAACGCAGCCTTCTATACTATTCTTAACAGGCTTGTACCGAATATCCTCTGGGTGAATTTGGGTGACTGAAGAGAAGAAAGACACAGGAGTGAAATTCTGTGAGCACAAGGGGGAAGTTCTACACTCAGACTGAGCCAACAGACTTTTCTGAACTGACAACCAGGGAGGCGCAGGATGCTCAGTGCAGAGAGGAAGAAGCAGGTGGTCCCTGCAGCTGGAAGCCCAGCTCCCACCCCAGCTGCTTTGCATGTCCCTCCCATCTGCCCTACCCTCCAGAGCCCATATCAATGCCTGGGTCAGAGCCATGGGGAGGAACTGCTCAGTTAGGACCCAGAGGGAACCATGGAGGCCCCAGCACAGCTTCTCTTCCTCCTGCTGCTCTGGCTCCCAGGTGA
>NW_020266152.1:7949-8072 GCF_003255815.1 Theropithecus gelada | reverse complement strand
ACTATCACAAGAACAGAAAACCAAACACCGCATGTTCTCACTCATAGATGGGAACTGAACAATGAGATCACTTGGACTCAGGAAGGGGAACATCACACACCGGGGCCTATCATGGGGAGGGGG
>NW_020266152.1:0-7873 GCF_003255815.1 Theropithecus gelada | reverse complement strand
CAACATGGCACAAGTATACATATGTAACAAACCTGCACGTTATGCACATGTACTCTAGAACTTAAAGTATATTACTAATAAATAAATTTTAAAAAATTAATAAAGCTGACATATCAGCAGCTAAAAATAAATAAAATAAAATAAAATAAAATTTAAAAATCTAATAGTTTTTTTTTCTTTTTTTTTTTTCTTTCAAAGGCTTTTTATTAAGATTTTATAGTTTGTTTTTTTGGGGGGGGCTATCATGGGGAGGGTGGAGGGGGGAGGGGGAAGGGATTGCATTGGGAGTTATATCTGATGTAAATGACGAGTTGATGGGTGCTGACGAGTTGATGGGTGCAGCACACCAACATGGCACAAGTATACATATGTAACAAACCTGCACGTTATGCACATGTACCCTAGAACTTAAAGTATAAAAATCTAATAGTTTTATCAAAAAATGGGCAACATACTTTAATAGACATTTGTCTAAACAAGACATGAAAATGGCAAATAGGCATAAGTAAAGGTGCTTAACATCATTGATCATCAGAGAAATGCAAGTCAAAACTACAATAAGATATTATTTCACCACAGTTAAAATGTCTTACATACAAAAGATAGGCAATAACAAATCCTGGTGAGGATATAGAGAAAAGGGAACGCTTGTACACTGTTGGTGCTAATGTAAATTAGTGAAACCGCTATGCGGAGAAGTTTGGAGACTCCTCAAATAATGAAAAATTGAGCTTTTATATGATCCAGCAAGCCCACTGCTGGTTATATATCCCAAAGAAAGGAAAAACATATATCAAAGATATATCTGCACTCCTATGTTTGTTGCAGCTGTGTTTACCATAG
Organism: Theropithecus gelada; assembly: GCF_003255815.1. Classification (NCBI taxonomy): domain Eukaryota; kingdom Metazoa; phylum Chordata; class Mammalia; order Primates; family Cercopithecidae; genus Theropithecus; species Theropithecus gelada. Next base: position 7,030 of record NW_020266152.1, on the reverse strand, counting down.
CTAAGATTTGGAAGTAACCTAAGTGTCCATCGGCAGATGAATGGATAAACAAAATGTGGTGCACATACACAATGGAATACTATTTAGCCATTAAAAAATGAGATCCAGTCATTTAAAACAACATGGCTAGAACTGGAGATCATTATGTTAAATGAAATAAGCCAGGCACAGAAAGACAAACGTTGCATATTCTCATTATTTGTGGGAACTAAAAATCAAATCAATTGAACTCGTGGACATAGATAGTAGAAGGATGGTTACCAGAGGCTAGAAAGGATAGTAGTGGGTTGAAGGGTATTAAAGCATAGTTAATGGGTACAAAAAGATAGAAAGAATGAATAAGACCTACTATTTCATAGCACAATAGAGAGATTGTGATTATAGTCAATAATAACTTAATTATATATTTAAAAATAACTTAAATAATGTAATAGTATAATTTTTAACTCAAAGTATAAATGCTTGAGGTGATAAATGCTCCATTCTTCAAGATGTGCTTATTTCACATTGCATGCCTGTATCAAAATGTCTCATGTACCTCCAAAATGTATATATTTACTATATACCAACAAAAATTTTTAAATAATAATAATAAATTTTAAAAAGAGAATAGTATTTGAAGATCCACTAGAATGATAGGAGAGAATTTCAGCTAGAATCAGAAGCTCTGTTATTTATAGGTGGGTTGAGTATAAAAATACTAGCCTCATACACTACTAGGAAACCAGCAAATGCCTGAATGAATGGAAACCCTCATCATGTTGGATGGCATTCTTCTTGGTGAGTTTGTTAATAAACGAAATTGCTTTTTAATCTGCTGCTTTTAAATGCAAAACATCCCAGGAAAAAATATGACTGTAGTATATTCTGTAATTTTTGTTTGCAATTGCAAACAATATTTCAATAGAAAAAAATAAAAGCTAAGGTAGCATTCTTAATATCATTCAGCTGAAGAAAATGAAACTATGGTCTGATTTAAGGTCTGACCAATGCCAGTATCTATACTCTTCCCTAATCCCTCATCTGTCAGATGAAATTGGTTTCACTGCAACAACTCAAATGCAATATGTGATTATAATGGCTTCCTAAGTGAGAAATAGACGTTAGCACTCTAGAAACCTTAGTAGTCTACGTAACCCTGAAAGTCACAATCTGCTTCTCTGGTTTTTAATAAGTGTTCTGCCAAGCCTTTTTTGTTGTTGTTAATTAGCACACAATCATGTTTACCTCACAGCCTTTCTTCAATATTCTGATTTTTTTTGTACTATTGTTATCATTGCATTTCAGTTTGTGAATTTTCTATTGACATATTTTCAAATTTATTGATTATTTTGTTTGGAATTTTCAGTCTACTTGTGAGCCCATCAAAGGCATTAATCATTTCTGTTAGAGTGGTTTTTATTTCTAGATTTTTTTCTTTGATTCTTCTTTTTTCTTATTGGTCATCTGTTCTTGTATGTTGTCTACTTTTTCCATTAGAGTTATTAGCATATAATAATAGTTATTTTTAATTTCTAGTCTGATAATTCCATAATATCTGCCATATACAAGTCTGGTTTGATGCTCCCCTCACCTCTTCAGACTTTATTAGTATGTATTTTAATTTTTTATTCAAAACCAGACATGATGTATTCAGTAATAGAAAGCCTGATAAATAGTCCTTCAGTGTGAGATTTTATGTGCATATGGCTAAGAGGTAGGGTACATTTAATCTTTGTCATGGCTGTAAGTTTAAGAGATTGTAATTTTCTCTACTGTTGTTGTTTATGTCATTTTTGCTTTGTTTGAATTTTCCCAGAACTCCTTTTAAAATGAAATCTGAGCCTTGCATCTCTCCCGTTTATAATCCACTGCTGTTATCCTGGAGCCCTGTTGATGTGCTGGAAAGATATGAGAAAAGGAGAATTGTTCAATAGTCTTATAAATGTGTATTCATTTTTTCTGATAAGATAGAGCTATGACCTTTGGAATAATTTCTTAGTCTTTGTCTTTTATCTCCCCTGATGTGGCACAGGGAGGCTACAGTAAAATGAAGTTGGCTACCTGCCTTTCTTCATTCATACAGACAACAGAATGAAGGAGAAAAACGCTTTTGGTGTATGCTTAAATTATTAGTTTTTCTTTCCTTCTACTAGAGGTATGAAAGGATTTTATTTTTCACATCTTCACAGTGAGAATGTGGATAGGCTCCTGGAGGTAAAATTGAGTCTCTACTTGACTTTGTATTTTCTTTCTTATGCATTTCTAAGAGCATGTTTTTTTTTTGTTTTGTTTTGTTTTATGCAGCTAAATTTAAAAGTTTTCTTTGTGGTTTATAGAATAATTTTCTTATGCCTTGCCTAAAGACAGTTCAGTTTTTAATTTTTGTGGGTACATGGTAGATGAATATATATAGTTATGTGAAATATTGTAATATACATACTTGCAATGCATAACAATAACATCAGGGTAAGTGGGGTATCCATCCCCTCAAGCATTTATCCTTTGTGTTACAAACAACGCAATTATACTATTTTAGCTATTTTAAAATGCACAATTAAATTATTTAGACTCTAGTCACTCTGTTGTGTTATCAAATACTAGATCATATTATTTCTATTTTTTGTACCCATTAACCAGGCCCATCTCCCCTCAGCCCCCCAGTACCCTTTTCAGCCTCTGGTAACTATCCTACTCTTTATATCTATGAGGTCAATTATTTTAATTTTTAGCTCCCGCAAATAAATGCAAACATGTGAAGTTTGTCCTTTTTATGCCTATCCTATTTCACTTAGAATAATGACCTCCAGTTTCATACCTATTATTGCAAATGACAGGCTCTCCTTCTTTATGGCTGAATAGTACTTCATTGTGTATATGTACCACCTTTTTTAATCCTTTCTTCTGCTGATGGACACTTAAGTTGTTGCCAAATCTTGGCTATCATGCATAGTCCTGCAATAATCCAGGGAGTACAGATAGCTCTTTAATATACAGAATTCCTTTCTTTTGGGTATATAACTAGCAGTGGGTTTTCTGAATTATATGGTGGCTCTATTTTTAGTATTATGGGGAACCTGCAAGCTGTTCTTCATGACGGTAGTTCTAATTTACATTTCCACCAATGGTGTATGAGAGTTCCATTTTCTCCCTATCTTCACCTGCCTTTGTAATTGTCTGTCTTTTGGAAATAAACCATTTTAACAGGGGTCAGATGATATCTCATTGTAGTTTTGATATGAATTTCTCTGATAATCCCTGATTTTGAACACCTTTTCATACACCTGTTTGCAATTTGTATCTCTTCTTTTGGTGTCTCTTCAGATTTTTTGCCTTTTTTTATATTGAATTATTAGATATTTTCATATACGGTTATTTGAATTTCTTATACATTGAGATTATTAATATCTTGTTAGATATTACAAATGTTTTCTCCCATTCTGTGGGTTGTCTCTTCACTTCATTAACAGTTTTCTTTGATGTTCAGAAGCTTTTTAACTTGATGTAATCCCATGTGTCAATTTTTGCTTCGGTTGCCTGTGCTTCTGAAGTCTTAAATAGGAAATCTTTGCCCATTCCAATGTCCTGGAGAGTTTCCTAATTTCTTTTGTAGTTTCTTAGTTTGAAATCTTAGATTTAAGTCTTTTATCTATTTTAATTTGTTTTTGTATACAGTGAGAAATAGGATTCTAGTTTTACTCCTCTTTAAATAGATATCTAGTTTTGCAAACATCATTTATTGATGAGACTGCCCTTTTCCCAATGTGTGTTCTTGACACCTTTATTAAAATGAGTTCATTGTAGAAATAAAGATTCCTTACTACATTCACTATTCAGTGCCACTGGTGTATGTGTTGGTTTTTATGCCAGTACCATGCCATTTTGGTTATTATAGCTCTGTAGTATCATTTGAAGTCAGATGATGTAATTCCTCCAGTTTTGTTCTTCTTACTCAGTGTAGCTTTGGCTACTTTGAGTTTTTCATGGTTCCATATAAATGTTATAATTGCTTGTTTTCTTTCTGTGATGAATGCCATTAATATATAGATATGGATTGCATAGAACCTGTACATTGCTTTAAATAGTATGGACATGTAACAACATTGATTCTTCCAATTTATAAATATAAACTATCTTTCTATATTTTAAGGTCTTGTTAAATTTCTTGCATCAATGTCTTATAGTTTTTAGCGCAGAGGTCTTTCATTTCTTTGGTTGAATTAAATCCTAGATATTTAATTTGTATCTATTGTGAATGGGACTAGTTTCTTGATTTTATTTTCAGATTGGTATCTATTGTCGTATAAAATGCTACTGTATTTGACATGTTAATTTTGTATCCTGCAGCTTTACTGAATTTCTAACCATTTATTGCTGGGGTCTTTAGGTTTTTCCAAATATAAATTTATATCATGTGCAAAGAAGGATAATTTGACTTCTTTATTTCCAAATTGGATGCCCTTTATATCTTTCTCATGTATGAATTCTCTAGCTAGGACTTCCAGTGCTTTGTTGAATAACATTGGTGAAAATGGGCATCTTTGTTGCACTCCAGATCTTAGAAAAAAAAAGGTTTCAGTTTTTCTCCATTCAGTATGATACCAGCTATGAGTTTGTCATATATAGCTTTTATTATGTTTAAATATGTCTGTTTCTGGTTTCAGTATCAGGGTAATACCAGCCACAAGAATGAGTTTGGAAGCATTCCCTTTTCCTCTCTTTTTTGAACAATTTAACCTTAATTGGTTTTAGTGCTACTTTAAATGTTTGATAGAATTCAGCAGTGAAGAAATCAGTTCCTGGGCTTTTCCTTGGTGGGAGATACTTCATTACTGCTTTGATGTTGTTACTTGCAATTTGTGTGTTCAGGTTTTGGATTTCTTTTTTGTTTAATATGGGCAGGTTCTATGTGTTTAGGAATTGACCATTTTTTTCTAGACTTTCCAATGTGTTGGCATATAGTTGCTCATAAGAGCTACTAATGATTCTCTGAATTTCGGTGGTGTTGGTTGTAATGTCTCCTTTTTCATCTCTGATTTCATTTATGTCTTTTCTATATTTTTCTTTATTAGTCTGGCTAGAGACTTATCAATTTTATCTAGCTTTCAAAAAAGCCAACTTTTTCTTTTATTGGTCTTTTGGATCGTTTTCTTTATTTTAATTTTAATTTTATTTACCTTTACCCTGGTCTTTATTATTTCTTTTCTTCTACCAATTTTGGGTTTGGTTTGCTCTTGTTCTTATAGTTCCTTAAGATGCCTCATGAGGTCCATCAAGAGCATATTTCTTAAATTTCCATGTATTTTTACTGTTTTCAAAATTTCTCTTGTTATTGGTTTCTAGTTTTATTCCTTTGTGGTCAGAGATGTTTAATATCATTTTAATTTCTTAAATGTTTTAAGCCTTCTTTTGGGACCTAAAATATAGTATATTCTTGAGAATAATCCATGTGCTGAGGAGAAAAATATGTATTCTTCAGACATTGGATGAAATATTCTGTACATATATTTTAGGTCCATTTGATCAATACTTTAAATTACATTTGAAGATTCTACGTTAATTTTCTGTCTGGAAAATTTGTCCAAAGCTCAAAGTAGGGGATTGAAGTTTCCAGCTACTATTGAACTAGTTTCTATCTCTTTCTTTGGCTCTAAAAATATTTGCTTTATAAATCTGGGTGCTCCACTATTGGGTGTAAATATATTTACACCTTTTATATCCTCTTGCTGAATTGACTCCAACTCCTTTGCTTTTATAGAATGAAATTCTTTGCCTTTTCTTATAGTTTTTGTCTTGAAATCTTTTTTTGTCAGATACACATATAGCTACTTTGTTTTTTTGCTTCATTTGGCATTGGATGTCTTTTTGCATTCCTTTACTTTCAGTTTATATGTGTTTTTAAAGGTAAAATGTGTTTCTTGTAGCACAAGGTTATTAGGTCTTGTTATTTTCATTTATTCAGCCACTCTGTGCCTCTTGATTGGAGAGTTTAGTTCATTTACATTCATTGATATTAATAATAAGTACGAATTTACTCCTGCAATTTTGTTATTTGTTTTCTGCTTGCTTTGTGGCTTTATCTTTCTTCTTTATTTTTTTTTAATTTTAAAAATTATACTTTAAGTTCTGAGATACATATGCAGAACGTGCACTTTGTTACATGGCACGGTGCCATGGCAGTTTGCTGCACCCATCAACCCGTCGTCTACATTAGGTATTTCTCCTAATGCTATCCCTCCTCTAGCTCCCCAACCCCCAACAGGTCCGGTTTGTGATGTTCCCCTCCCTGTGTCCGTGTGTTCTCATTGCTCAGCTCCCACTTACGAATGAGAACGTGCAGTGTTTGGTTTTCTCTCTTGTGTTACTTTGCTGAAAATGATGATTTCCAGTTTAATCCATGTCCCTGAAAAGACATAAACTCATTCTTTATTATGGATGCATAGTATTTCATGGTGTATATGTGTCACATTTTCTTTATCCAGTCTACCGTTTATGGACATTTGGGTTGCTTCCAAGTCTTTCTACTGTGAATAGTGCTGCAATAAACATACGTGTGCATGTGTCTTTATAGTAGAATGATTTATTATCCTTTGAGTGTATACCCAGTAATGAGATTGCTGGGTAAAATGATATTACTGGTTCTAGATCCTTGAAGAATCACCTCACTGCCTTCTAAAATGGTTGAACAAACTTACACTCCAATCAACAGTGTAAAAGCATTTCTATTTCTCCACATCCACTCCAGCATCTGTTGTTTCCTGACTTTTTTTTTTAAATTTATTTATTATTATTATACTGTAAGTTGTAGGGTACATGTGCATAACGTGCAGGTTTGTTACATATGTATAATTGTGCCTTGTTGGTGTGCTGCACCCATCAACTCGTCATTTACATCAGGTATAACTCCCAATGCAATCCCTCCCCCCGCCCCCCTCCCCATGATAGGCCCCGGTGTGTGATGTTCCCCTTCCCGAGTCCAAGTGATCTCATTGTTCAGTTCCCACCTATGAGTGAGAACATGCGGTGTTTGGTTTTCTGTTCTTGTGATAGT
>NW_020266151.1:0-1752 GCF_003255815.1 Theropithecus gelada | reverse complement strand
TGTTGCGCCTGCGCTGTCAGTTGGTAATTTTCCCGGGCGCAGGATGGGGCCTGCGCTACAAAGCAACAATTTTCACAGCGCGGGGGAAAAACAGGTGAAGAAAAAACAGGAAGAGCGCCATCTTTTATGAGGTATTGATACAAAAGAGAAACAACAAATCTAGGGAGGAGGTAGAAGGTGGAAAGGAATAGAGCTCGGGCGTTTAATCATTAATTATTATTTGCTATGGCCGGGGCACGCAGCTCCGGACAGGTCCCCCTTTTTATTATTTTATGATAAGAAATGACCCCTCGGGAACTGCGCCTGTCTTAGGTTGGGTCATCTCATCCCCATCTTCTAGGCCCGTCATGGGATAAGGCAGCAGCAAGGGCCGCCCTCCTGTCTTAGGCTCCGATGGGGATAGTGTCCTCTTACCCGTCATTGACTGTCCAGTTCAGCACACAGGGGAGGTGGTCTTATTAAGGTAAATAAGACTCACCATTTTCCGTCATCTCAAGGCGATGATAATGGACCTGTATAGGCTTGGCCTGGAAGGCCTCGATTTGTTGTCTAACAAACGCCATAAGCTTATTAAGGATTATAGGCCCGAGAGTGAGAAAGAGTAGAAGAGTAAGTAAAGGACCAAGGAATGGCAGGAGATAGGGGAGAAGTCCATTGAGTCCGGTCCACAAGGGATTGGCGGCCAGGCCTTTTCTGCGCTTTTCTAGTTCTTCTTGTAACGTTTTTATCTTATCTCTGACGATTCGGGATTTGTTGGCGTAAAAACAGCACTTTTCCTGTAAAGCCAAACAGATCCCTCCCTGTTCTGCCGTTAGCAAATCTAGACCTCTTCTATTTTGGAGAACTACTTCTGCTAATGAATCTACTTGATCTTGTAAATCTTGTATAGTACTGGATAAGGTCTGTACATCTGAAATTAATTGATTGGATAATTTGGTATATTGGGTTAGTGAGACTCCTAGGCCTGTGGCTCCTGTAGTAAAAGCAGTGGTGATTCCTAGTCCGGCCAACAAGGGAATAAATTGTATGGCTCGTTTTGGTCTATAAATAAAATGTTTGATAGTGGGGATGGGGATAGGTTCATCTCCAGGGATGATATCAATGTCGGGGAGAAGAGTGGCCAGAACACAAAGCCCTGTCCAATTTGTAGGTAGATAAGTATATGCCATGTTGTTTCCACAGACGAAAACCGAGCCATTTACAGCACACAAAGGGTTAGTGGCATTGATTATAGAGGCACAGTTGTCAAACACAACATAGCCTAGATCAATTTCCTTCGTGTTATTATATGACGGTGAAAAGAGGCAAGAGGAATTGGAAAACGTCATCAGTTGAACTAAGAGGGGAGAAATAATAGGACAGGAATTATTTACCAAGGATTCATTTGAGTAATTGACATAGGACGACAAAAGGTTAGGTATAGCTAGAGGAATAGGGGGGCCCATTTTAAGACAAAGCCAACAATCGTGGGCTAGGCTTGTATTGGACATTTGAAGTAAATTGTAAGTAGCATTGAGGATATCAAAAGTTTGAGCATCGAGCCTAAAATTATCTCTAATCTCAGGCAGGGCTAAGGGGTGATATTGAAGTTCAGGATATAGAGCTTTATGAATCTCTTCTAATTTTCTCTGGACGGTTTTAATTCTTGCAGTATCTAATGGGCCTCCTCCATCAGAAATGTGAATGGGAGCGGTAGTGCTCCAACAAACAGGCTTTCCTTTTTGGCCGTTACAAGGAGATTGTACAAGTTTA
>NW_020266150.1:0-1752 GCF_003255815.1 Theropithecus gelada | reverse complement strand
TTCACCGTAGCCCTCTATGGGCTTCCAAATATCTCTTTGCCAATTCCAGAACAACTGTCTTAGCGAAAGGCTTCTTGAGGGGAAAGCTGTAACTCTGTGAGATGATTTCAGAGAACACAAAGAAGTTTCTCAGAAAGCTTCTTTCTCTTTGTTATCGGAGGATATTTCCTTTGGCCCTATAGTCTTCAAAGGGATCCGAAATATCTGTTCTCGTATTCCACAGAAATAAGGCTAGCAAAGAGATCCACGAAATACAGATGTAACTCAGTGAGATGAATTAACAGAACACTTAGCAGTTTCTCAGAAAGCTTCTTTCCGGATTTCATCTGAGGATATTTCCTTTTTCACCATAGCCCTCAATGGGCTTTCCAATATCACTATGCCAGTTCCACAAGAACTGTCTTAGCGAAAGGCTTTTGAGGGGACAGCTCTAACTCTGTGAGATGATTTCACAGAACACAAAGAAGTTTCTCAGAAAGCTTCTTTCTCTTTGTTATCGGAGGATATTTCCTTTGGCCCTATAGTCTTCAAGGGGATCCGAAATATCTGTTCTCACATTCCACAGAAATCAGGCTAGCAAAGAGATCCACGAAATACAGATGTAACTCTGTGAGATGAATTCACAGAACACTAAGCAGTTTCTCAGAAAGCTTCCTTCCCGATTTCATCTGAGGATATTTCCTTTTTCACCATAGCCCTCTATGGGCTTCCAAATATCACTTTGCCAATTCCACAACAACTGTCTTAGCCTAAGGCTTCTTGAGGGGAAAGCTGTAACTCTGTGAGATGATTTCGCAGAACACAAAGAAGTTTCTCAGAAAGCTTATTTCTCTTTGTTATCGGAGGATATTTCCTTTGGCCCTATAGTCTTCAAAAGGATCCGAAATATCTGTTCTCAGATTCCACAGAAATAAAGCTAGCAAAGAGATCCACGAAATACAGATGTAAGTCTGTTAGTGGAAGTCACATATCACAGAGCAGTTTCTCAGAAAGCTTCTTTCTCTTTGTTATCGGAGGATATTTCCTTTGGCCTTATAGTCTTCAAAGGGATCCGAAATATCTGTTTTCAGATTTCACAGAAATAAGGCTAGGAAAGAGATCCACGAAACACCGATGTAACCCTGTAAGATGAATTAACAGAACCCTAAGCACTTTCTCAGAGAGCTTCTTTCCAGATTTCATCTGAGGATATTTCCTTTTTCACCATAGCCCTCTATGGGCTTCCAAATATCACTTTGGCAATTCCTCAAGAACTGTCTAAGCGAAAGGATTCTTGAGGGGAAAGCTGTAACTCTGTGAGATGATTTCACAGAACACAAAGAAGTTTCTCTGAAAGCTTCTTTCTCTTTGTTATCGGAGGATATTTCCTTTGGCCCTATAGTCTTCAAAGGGATCCGAAATATCTGTTCTCAGATTCCACAGAAATACGGCTAGCAAAGAGATACACGAAACACAGATGTAACCCTGTGAGATGAATTAACAGAACACTAAGCAGTTTCTCAGAAAGCTTCCTTCCAGATTTCATCTGAGGATATTTCCTTTTTCTCCCTAGCCCTCTAAGGGCTTCCAAATATCACTTTTCCAATTCCACAAGAACTGTCTTAGCGAAAGTCTTACTGAGGGGAAAGCTGTAACTCTGTGAGATGATTTCACAGAACACAAAGAAGTTTCTCAGAAAGCTTCTTTCTCTTTGTTATCGGAGGATATTTCCTTTGGCCCTATAGTCTTCAAAGGGATCCGAAACATCTGTTC
>NW_020266149.1:0-1753 GCF_003255815.1 Theropithecus gelada | reverse complement strand
CAACTACATGGAAACTGAACAACCTGCTCCTGAATGACTACTGGGTAAATAACGAAATGAAGGCAGAAATAAAGATGTTCTTTGAAACCAGTGAGAACAAAGACACAACGTACCAGGATCTCTGGGATGCATTTAAAGCAGTGTGTAGAGGGAAATTTATAGCACTAAATGCCCACAAGAGAAAGCAGGAAAGATCTAAAATTGACACCCTAACATCACAATTAAAAGAACTAGAGAAGCAAGAGCAAACGAATTCAAAAGCTAGCAGAAGGCAAGAAATAATAATAAGATCAGAGCAGAACTGAAAGAGATAGAGACCCCATAAACCGCCGGGTGCGGTGGCTCAAGCCTGTAATCCCAGCACTTTGGGAGGCCGAGACGGGCAGATCACGAGGGCAGGAGATCAAGACCATCCTGGCTAACACGGTGAAACCCTGTCTCTACTAAAAAATACAAAAAACTAGCCAGGTGAGGTGGTGGGCACCCGTAGTCCCAGCTACTCGGGAGGCTGAGGCAGGAGAATGGCATAAACCCGGGAGGCAGAGCTTGCAGTGAGCTGAGATCTGGCCACTGCACTCCAGCCTGGGCCACAAAGCGAGACTCCATCTCAAAAAAAAAAAAAGAGACCACAAAAACCCTTCAAAAAATCAATGACTCCAGGAGCTGGTTTTTTGAGAAGATCAACAAAGTCGATAGACCGCTAGCCAGACTAATAAAGAATAAAAGAGAGAATAATCAAATAGGTGCAATAAAAATGATAAAGGGGATATCACCCAGATCCCATGGAAATACCAACTACAATCAGAGAATACTATAAAAACACCTCTATGCAAATAAACCCGAAAATCTAGAAGAAATGGATAAATTCCTAGACACATACACCCTCCCAACTAAACCAGGAAGAAGTTGAATCTCTGAATAGACCAGTAACAGGTTCTGAAATTGAGGCAATAACTAACAGCCTCCCAACCAAGAAAAGTCCAGGACAGATGGATTCACAGCCGAATTCTACCAGAGTTACAAAGAGGATCTGGTACTATTCCTTCTGAAATTATTCCAAACAATAGAAAAAGAGGGAATCCTCCCTAACTCATTTTATGAGGCCGGCATCATCCTGATATCAAAACCTAGCAGAGACACAACAAAAAAAGAAAATTGTAGGCCAGTATACATGATGAACATCGATGCGAAAACCCTAAATAAAATACTCCAAACCGAATCCAGCAGCACATCAAAAAGCTCATCTAACACGATCATGTTGGCTTCATCCCTGGGATGCAAGGCTGATTCAACATACACAAATCAATTAACATAATCCATCACATAAACAGACCCAACGACAAAAACTACATGATTATCTCAATAGATGCAGAAAAGGCCTTCAACAAAATTCAACAGCCCTTCATGCTAAAAACTTGAATAAACTAGGTATTGATGGAATGTATCTCAAAATAATAAGAGCTATTTATGACAAACCCACAGCCAGTATCATACTGAATGGGCAAAAACTGGAAGCATTCCCTTTGAAAACTGGCACAAAATAAGGATGCGCTTTCTCACCACTCCTATTTAACATAGTATTGGAAGTTCTGACCAGGGCAATCTGGCAAGGGAAAGAAATAAGGGTATTCAATTAGGAAAAAAGTCAAATTGTCCCTGTTTGCAGGTGGCATGATTGTATATTTAGAAAACCCTATCATCTCACCCCAAAATCTCCTTAAGCTGATAAGCAACTTCAGCAAAGTCTCAGGAT
>NW_020266148.1:136-1753 GCF_003255815.1 Theropithecus gelada | reverse complement strand
AGGTGAGGCCAGTGTGGAGGTGCGACAGATCCTGCTCTAGCTTTTAGGAAAGAGTCTGACTTTCCAAATCTGGGAGGTGGCCCGCCATGGGGCAGCTCTCAGGCTGCCAGTCATCATGACGTCACAGAGCTAAAGCGCCGTATTTTACCGCATGTTCTCACTTATAAGCAGGAGCTAAAGAATGGGTACAGGCCGGGCATGGTGGCTCACACCTGTAATCCCAGCACTTTGGGAGGCTGAGGCGGGCAGATTTCTTGAGCTCAGGAGTTTGAGCCCAGCCTGGGCAACATGGCAAAACCCCATCTCTATAAAAAATACAAAAATTAGCTGGGTGTGGTGGCGGGCACCTGTAGTCCCAGCTACTTGAGAGGCTAAGGTGGGAGGATCACTTGAGCCTGGGAGGGGGAGGTTGCAATGAGCTGAGGTCACACCACTGCACTCCAGCCTGGTGGCAGAGAAGTACGCTGTCTTAAAAAAAAAAAAAAAAAAAAAAAAAAATGGATACACATGGCCATACAGAGGGGAAAGGGGGTAGAATGAGAGGGATGAGGGTTGAAAAACTACCGACTGGGTACAACGTTCACTATTCCAGTGATGGTTACACTAAAAGCCCACACTTCACACCCATGCAATATATCCCAATCACAAAACTACACTTGCACTCCCTGAATCTATAAAAATAAAAAATAAAGACAAAGCACTGTGATTTATCTCACCTTCCCTGTACTCTATAAAGCCTGAAGGGAAGGGTATGGAAGCTGAACCTCAGTGACTCCTGACAAATATTGATAGTCAAGAAGGTATTCTGGGCCGGGTGCGGTGGCTCAAGCCTGTAATCCCAGCACTTTGGGAGGCCGAGACGGGCGGATCACAAGGTCAGGAGATCGAGACCATCCTGGCTAACACGGCGAAACCCCGTCTCTACTAAAAACACAAAAAATTAGCCGGGCGAGGTGGCTGCGCCTGTAGTCCCAGCTACTCGGGAGGCTGAGGCAGGAGAATGGCGGGAACCCGGGAGGCGGAGCTTGCAGTGAGCTGAGATCCGGCCACTGCACTCCAGCCTGGGCGACAGAGCGAGACTCCGTCTCAAAAAAAAAAAAAATAAATAAATAAATAAATAAATAAATAAATAAATAAATAAAAAATAAGAAGGTATTCTGAGACCACGGTAGGCAAAGAACTCCTTAGCACTGTATTTCTTAAGTTACAAAAATCTGTGGCCGGGCGTGGCATCTCACGCCTGTAATCCCAGCACTTTGGGAGGCCGAGGTGAGCGGATCACTTGAGGTCAGGAGTTCGAGATCAACCTGGCCAACATGGCGAAACCCCGTCTCTACTTAAAAATACAAAACAGCCGGGCGCGGTGGCTCAAGCCTGTAATCCCAGCACTTTGGGAGGCCGAGACGGGTGGATCACGAGGTCAGGAGATCGAGACCATCCTGGCTAACACAATGAAACCCCGTCTCTACTAAAAATACAAAAAAATTAGCCGGGCGTGGTGGCGGCGCCTGTAGTCCCAGCTACTTGGGAGGCTGAGGCAGGAGAATGGCGGGAACCCGGGAGGCGGAGCTTGCAGTGAGCCGAGATCGCGCCACTGCACTCCAGCCTGGGCGACAG
>NW_020266147.1:0-1753 GCF_003255815.1 Theropithecus gelada | reverse complement strand
TCTTATCTTACCAGGTATAAAATAAATAGAAAGGAGAAAAAAAAAAAGTCATCAGGACAACTGTGGAGAATCCCTAATGAAAATGGTCCTACTTGGCCCGGTGCGGTGGCTCACGCCTGTAATCCCAGCACTGTGGGAGGCCAAGGCAGGCTGATTGCTTGAGGTTACGAGTTCAATACCAACCTAGCCCATGGTGAAACCCCATCTCTACTAAAAACACAAAAAATTAGCTGGGCGTGGTGGCGCACACCTGTAGTACTAGCTACTCAGGATGCTGAGGCAGGAGAATCGCTTGAACCCAGGAGGCGGAGGTTGCAGTGAGGCGAGATTGCACCACTGCCCACTGCACACCAGCCTGGGCGGCACAGCGTCTCAAAAGAAAAAAAAAAAAAAGTAAAAGGTCCTAAAGAGTTGCCTTGTATAGAGGATACCCTGATCCTGAGAAGTGGGAACTGTTTTACAGGGCAGTATCTACATTTATTCAGCACTGCAATGAGAGCTACAATGTTTATAAAGCCCTCCATGAGCTTGGCACAAAGCTCCTTACTAGATGAGGGTGTTTACATTTCAATTACATATTGACCCAAGTGATTTCACAGGGCACCAGTGTCTACGATTCATTCTGAAAGCTGATGAAACTGATCTCTGAAATTTCAGAAAGATCTCTAAAGGGCCTTGTGGGACCTCAGTGCCTCAGTGGCAGTAAAGCCACTATTGTCATTAAACTTTGACTAGGAACAAACATTATTTTGCCCTGTTATCAAAACTTCGATTAGTAATAATTATTTTCGGACTTAAAGAGAGGTTTACTTGGTTGTGGAATGTCATAAAAGTGAAATCTGTAGCAAGGCACACCAGAAGAACTGAAGAAAAGAGTAGGGACTGAGGACTTAAACAGGAATTATAAACTGGGTATTTTCAAACATACTTTTCAATTTCTCACTAAAATATATGGGGATATAGATTGCATCCACTAGACTATGGAAGGGCAATGCTGCCCTGCAATAGCTAGAACCAGTCAGTTAAATGGAAAAAAAAAAAAAAAATTCTAAAGACAACAAAGAGGTGTGAAACAGCAAAAATGTGCTAAAATAAAATTGCACAGAGTGTATGTTTGCTCATGGTGAGTTGAGGGTTACTGGCTGCTTTGTTTGCAATGTGTAATTGCCAGTTCTAAGGATCATGTTCAGATCAGGCTGTGGGACTCTGATGTGAAAAAGAGGAAAATGTGGACATTTTTAGAATATGAGATATTTGCTAAATACACTGGAGGTGCTGGGAACTATGACACAAGGTTTTAAATGGTCATATGAAAACATCTGCAGCCTCAAAGTTAATGGTACATAAAGTCCTAGTGGAGAGAGTGAGTCTGCATTAAAGCTGTGATAGTCCTCAAGAAATGTGCAATCTTTGAAGCTCTTTGGTTTGAGAACCCTATACAAAAACCTCAAAATCTTTTCAATACAGAACTAATGCTCCCACAGTCTGTCCTGTGTGAAGAGTCATAGCTCTAGCAGGAGCTAGTCTGAAGTCTGGGGGTATTATCGCAGGGTAGACAAGATAGAATGAGTCATCATCTCTTGATAGACCAGGCTCATTTTTTCTTTTTAATAGAGTAAAACTGGAATTGTATCTTTTGGGAGTGTCATCTAGATCATCTGTTGTTCTCCTATACAAAATTTCCAGCATACACTCTGTGCAAAGAGGTAGAAAAGTATGAATGGTAATGAAGGAAAATGCAAATATAGAATCA
>NW_020266146.1:0-1754 GCF_003255815.1 Theropithecus gelada | reverse complement strand
TATTTACCTGCCCATCCCAGTCCTTTCTGATATAGTTGCCATATGTATTTATGTATTACATCTACACAGAAATCATCCAATGTTACTTTTTCTTTGCTTTCAACATCATATACATTTTAAATAAATTAAGAGGATAAAAAAAAGACCTGAGTCTGGGAGGCCAAGGCTACAGTGAGACATGATTGTGCCTCTACATTCCAACCTGGGTGACAAAGCAAGACTCTGTCTCAAGAAAGAGAGAGAGAGAGAGAGAGAAAGACAGAGAAAATCAGAGAATCATCTGTAACAATTAGCTAATCAAGCAGTAACCAAAAAATTTTACTGAATTTTTAATTTAGTAGTATGTTATTTAATTTCCAAATATTTGGGGACTTTCCAGATTTTTTTTTTTTTTTTTTTGCTATTGATTTCTAATTCTATTGTGATCAGAGAACTTTCCAGATTTTTTTTTTGTTGTTGTTATTGATTTCTAATTCTATTGTGTTCAAAGAACATACTCTTAAGATTTCACTCTTTTGAAGATAATTTTATGGTCCACCATATGGTCTATCTTGTTGAATGTATACTGGAAAAGAATGCATATTCTGTAATTATTGGATTTTGTGTTCTATAAATGCCAATTATGTCAAGGTGGGTGGTATTACAGTATTACTCTGATCTTCTATGTCCTTACTGGTAGTTTTAATCTACTACTTGTCAATTATTGAGAAAGGCACTCAGACTTCCAATTATGCTTGTGGACTTCTCTATGATGAGGAGATCCTTTAATCCTATCAAATTTTGTTTTTATCTATTTTGAAGGTCTGTTTGATTCCAGTACCTTTGTTGTTGACTTGATCCTTTTATCTTTCTGAAACATCCTTTTTTTTTTTTTTGAGATGGAGTCTCGCACTGTCGCCCGGGCTGGAGTGCAGTGGTGGAATCTCATATCACTGCAAGCTCCGCCTCCCGGGTTCATGTCATTCTCCTGCCTTAGCCTCCTGAGAAGTGCCTGCCACCCCACCCAGCTAATTTTTTGTATTTTTAGTAGAGACAGGGTTTCACCGTGTTCGCCAGGATGGCCTCGATCTCCTGACCTCGTGATCCGCCCGCCTCGGCCTCCCAGAGTGCTGGGATTACAGGTGTGAGCCACCACACCTGGCTGGAACATCCTTGTTTACCTCTGTTACTACTATTCTTTGTCTCAAAGTCTACTTATCTGATATTAATATGACTACTCTAGCTTTCACATACTTATTTTTAGCCTTTTAATTGGAGTGTTCTGTATATATACAATTAATGTAATTATGTTTTTCTAATATAATTTTTTTTTTTTAATTTATAGAGATAAGGTCTCGCTATGGTGCCCGGGCTTGTCTCAAACTCTTGGGCTTAAAGGATCCTCCTGCCTTGGCTTCCCAAAGTGCTAGGATTACATGCATGAGCCACTGGACCTGGTCAGATGTAATTATCAATATGTCTACATTTAGATCTTTCAATTACTGCTTTTTGTTACTCTGTTCTTCCTTTCCTCCTTTGGAGTAATTTAATATTTTTAAGATTCCAATATAATTTCTCTATTGGCATTTTAAGTTTATGTCCTTATGTTTTTTTGTCTTTTTTTAAAGTGTCTAAGAAGTGAAATATACCTTTACATTTTCAGAGTCTACTTAGAGTTAATATCATACAATTTATGAAAAATGTAAGAAATTTGTAACCCCATGATTCTATTTACCTGCCCATCCCAGTCCTTTCTGATATAGTTGCCATATGTA
>NW_020266145.1:0-1754 GCF_003255815.1 Theropithecus gelada | reverse complement strand
AAACTTCTATGGTTATAACATGTTCTTTTAAACTAATAACAACTTAAATTTAATTACAAATACAAGTAATATAAAACACTCTACACTTTAACACCATCGCTGTGACGTTCTTACTTTTTGACATTTTAAATTAACATCTTCTTATAAAACCTATCTCTTAACCAATTGTCATAATTATTCTTGAGGCTAGTACTTTTGTATTATGTCCATACTTATAATATAAGCAGTTTACCTGCCACAATTATAGCATTATTCAGAGTTTTTCTGTATTCCTATTAATACTTCTACCCGAGTTTTATAACTTTAGATGTTTCTTTGTTACACGTCAGTGTTCATTCCTTTTAAAAATTTGTCCTTGGCATTTTCTGTAAGACTCATCTGGTGTCAAGAAACTCCCTCAGCTTTCAGTTGCCTGGGAAAGTCTTTATTTATTTTTTGTGTTTGAAGGCTAGCTTTGGTGGGCACAGTATTCTCGTTTTTATTTTTGAGACAGAATGTCTCTGTCATCTCGGATAAAGTGCCGCAGCAAGATCATAGGTCGCTGCAGCACTGAATTCTTGGTCCCAAGTGATCCTTCCACCCCAGCCTTCCAAATACTTGGGACGACACAGTTGTTTTAAATTATTCATAAAGCAAGACATAAATCTGTTTGTCTTTAGGCTTGTTTTCTGAAGGTTTATTTTATTTCTATTGAGCCACATTTTCCTGTTTTATATGCTTCATAATCTTTTTATGAGAGTTAACAATTTGCAGAAAAAAAAAACAAGCACTTTATTCACTGTTATAGACAGGCTTACTGCAGGAATAAACTGTCACTAGTCAGTGTGGTGTAGAGATGCTA
This sequence comes from Theropithecus gelada, assembly GCF_003255815.1. Lineage (NCBI taxonomy): Eukaryota > Metazoa > Chordata > Mammalia > Primates > Cercopithecidae > Theropithecus > Theropithecus gelada. Next base: position 913 of record NW_020266145.1, on the reverse strand, counting down.
GGAACTCACAAAAGCTTCCTGAGCTTTTAGTGTATGTTTTTATTCCAGTTTCTGATAAATATGCTTCTCATGTCTCCTTTCAGGAGAGGGTCTAGGTTTGGGGCTGGCATCAGGCCAGAAGGAATCTTCTTGGAGGGGTCTGTGCCTTCACCCTGTTTGTCCTGGGCACCTTGCACTGGGCAGTGCTGGGTCCTTTCTGGACACCCCTAGGATCCAGCTCTGCACAGGAGGCCATGGATCAGGGAGGCTTAGGCAGGGAAGCACTTGCCACACTCCTGCGTTTCATCTGAGTTGTGTCAGGGGTAGGTTCAGTTTCCAAGAGGACTCATGGTGCCCTGTCCAGCCCACCAGGCCTAGCTTGGCTTGGCCCTCCCTCTGGGCTAAAGCAGAGGGTCCTGTGGGAAGTGTGAGCACTGCCCTTGGACCAGGTTTGTTGTGCTTGTGTGCTCCCCCGGCACCTTCTGGTACATGGGGACAAGGTTCTATGCACTTTCAATGCCGCATGTGCCCTGGCTATGAGCGTGAGCTCACCCTGCAGAAGGCAGATGTTCCAGAGCCTCAGGATAAGTTTGTGATGAGCTTGAAGTGGGTTTGTGGGGACAGCGGCATGGGAGGACCTGGCCCTTCAAGGCAGAGGGCTGGTGGCCTGAGCAGGGCCTACTGGGGCCTCAGTCTGTGGTGTCGGGGTCCCCCTCTGCATGGGATGAGGCCCCCCCAAGGAGGCTGGATCAGATAAAGTCCTGCAGCTGCTTATGGGGGTGTTCTCATCTCCATCAAAGGTGGCCCCTGAAAAAAGGGGCTTCCCAAGTGCTCTCCCAAGTTGAGTCCTGGCCCAGTCTGCCCAGGATGCTGGCCCTGAGTCCCAGCCTCAGCTGTGTGATGTCCCTTCTATGGCAGGGCATGGTTTGCATGC
>NW_020266144.1:0-1755 GCF_003255815.1 Theropithecus gelada | reverse complement strand
CAAAAAAAAAAAAAAAAAAAAAAAAAAAAAGAAAAAAAAAACCATGGACATATGTTAAACCGAAGAGTCTGGAAGAATCTATGAAAACATTAACCACTAGGCCAGGGGCAGGGGCTCATGCCTGTCATCCCAGCATCTTGGGAGGCTGAGGCGGGNCCTCGGCCCTATGCCCGCAGCTGGCCGGGGCAGAGCAGGCCCGGCTGTGCCCAGGCTCTTGGCAGGCAGTGACGGCGGGAGGGGGGATTCCTGGACAGGGTGCCCGATCCCCACCTCTCACACGGGGCCCCTCACTTTGTCCCTCTGGCCCCAAGGACCAGGTCCTGGAACTCTACAAGAGCCAAAGGTCACGTCTGGATCGTGAGATCAAGAAAACTGGCCAGGCTTTGGCCTGAGTCCTTTCCACACTGGACAGAAACAGTCTCCCTGCTCCCAACGGCAACAAAAACATCCAGAAACTGCTTGGAATGAAACCGCCAGAGGGCAGAAGGAATGGCCCAGAACTCGGGGTTGGGGTCACAGGAAGCCACCTGTTCAGTGGAATCTGAGAAAGGCCAAGGCCAGCTGGGATGAAGCAGCCCGGAGCTTCTGAGGTCGGGGTCCGGGACGCGGGCCGGAGCCGGGGGCCCGGGGAGAGCTGCAGGGAGCAGGTGGGAGGGACGCCCCTGTCTCAGCCTTCCCGAGGGCGCAGGTTACATAAACCCGGGGATGGAGCCCAGGGCGCCTGGCCGGCTGCTATCGGCAAGGGTGGCCGCTTTCCAGGCAGGGCCCGGCTGCCAAGGCTCATCCGGGCCTTTGTTGGAGCCTGAGCGAGTGGCCGCGCCAGCCACCCCCAGGCTGGCCTCGCTCCCCCGCTCACAGGCCCAGCTCCCCAACAATAGCAGCTGCGGGGTCTGGGGGGGGCCTCTTTGTCTCCTCCGGGGAGGGCGGGGAGGGCAGCAGAAAGGCCGGGGCGGCCTGGGCTCCGCTCCCTCTTTCTCGCAGGGGCGCAGGGGGAGGCAGCCGGGGTCGAGCCCCCCCCAGGGAGGAGGTGGGCAAGAGCCCCACGCGCAGATGATACCGGGAGGGCCCCGGGCCACCCCTCTGCGGGCCAGGAGACTACCCGGGGACCGGACGGTGCCTTCAAGGAAACTGAGGATTCTCGGGGACCGCAGCAGAGGCTGAAGGTCCCCGGGACCGTCCGAGGAGGGGGCCGGGCACAGCTGGGTGGGGGGACCCGGCCATAGAAGGGAAGCAAGCCCAAGCCAGGAGGCTGCCGGGCCCGCCCGGGGACAGCGCTAGGACCGCGGGGCAGGGAGCTGGTTCCTGGCGCCCGAGGTCGCTCGTGGGCTCAGGGACCCGGGCGGGGGTCGCCGCGCTCACCTTGAAGTAGCCGCCCTCGTAGTAGGTGTTGGGGGGCCCGAAGATGGCCACCTCCCAGTTGTACAGGTCGCCCTCGTCCACCAGGGTCACGCGGAAGCCCTCGACCGGCTCTTCCTGCAGCCCCTTGAGCTCCAGCAGCAGCGCCTTCTGCGAGCTGGGCACTAGCGGCCGGGCCATGGCGGCGGCGGAGGGGCCCGGGGTCGGCGCCGCGCGGGGCCGCGCGACCACCGCGAGCTCGCGAGACGGGCCGGGCCGCGCGCCGTCCGGGGAGGAGCCGCCGGGGCCGCCGCCTGCCTCCTCCTCTGCGCCGCCGCCGCCGCCGCCCGGAGACCCCGAGCGCTCCACCAGCTCTGGCGCCGCCGCCCCACCAGCGCTCGCCTTGGCCCGGCCCGCGCG
>NW_020266143.1:0-8076 GCF_003255815.1 Theropithecus gelada | reverse complement strand
TTTCCTTTTTCACCATAGCCCTCTATGGGCTTCCAAATGTCACTTGGTAAATTCCACAAGAACTGTCTTACTGAAAGGCTTCTTAAGGAGAAAGCTGTAACTCCGTGAGATTATTTCACAGAACACAAAGTAGTTTCTCAGAAACTTTCTTTCTCTTGGTTATCGGAGAATATTTCCTTTGGCCCTATAGTCTTCAAAGGGATTTGAAATATCTGTTCTCAGATTCCACAGAAATAAGGCTAGCAAAGAGAACCACGAAATACAGATGTAACACTGTGAGTGGAAGCCACACATCCCAAAGCAGTCTCTCAGAAAGCTTCCTTCCAGTTTTTCTCTGAGGATATTGCCTTTTTCACCAGAGCCCTCTATGGGCTTCCAAATATCACTTTGGGAATTACACAGGAACAGGCTTAGCGAGCGGCTTCTTCAGGGAAAACCTGTAAGTTCGTGAGATGAGTTCACAGAACACTAAGCAGTTTTTCAGAAAGCTTGTTTCCAGATTTCATCGGAGGATATTTCCTTTTTCAACATAGCCCTCTATGGGCTTCCAAATATCGCTTTGCCAATTCCACAAGAACTGTCTTAGCCGAAGGCTTCTTGAGGGGAAAGCTGTAACTCTGTGAGATGATTTCACAGAACACAAAGAAGTTTCTCAGAAAGCTTCTTTCTCTTTGTTATCGGAGGATATTTCCTGTGGCCCTATAGTCTTCAATTGGATCCGAAACATCTGTTCTTAGATTCCACAGAAATAAGGCTAGCAAAGAAATCCACGAAATACAGATGTAACTCTGTGAGTGGAAGTCAAACATCACAAAGCAGTTTCTCAGAAATTTTCTTTCCAGTTTTTCTCTAAGGATATTGCCTTTTTCACCACAGCCCTCTCTGGGTTTCCAAATATCACTTTGCGAATTCCACAGAACAGGCTTAGCGAGCGGCTTCTTCAGGGGAAAGCCGCAAGTCTGTGAGATGAATTTACAGAACACTAAGCAGTTTCTCAGAAACCTTCTTTCCAGATTTCATCGGAGGAATTTCCTTTTTCACCATAGCCCTCTATTGGCTTCCAAATATCACTTTGCAAATTCCACAACAACTGTCTTAGCGAAAGGCTTCTTGAGGGGAAAGCTGTAACTCTGTGAGATGATTTCACAGAACACAAAGAAGTTTCTCAGAAAGCTTCTTTCTCTTTGTTATAAGGGGATATTTCCTTTGGCCCTGTAGTCTTCAAAGGGATCCGAAATATCTGTTCTCAGACTCCACAGAAATAAGGCTAGCAAAGAGATCTAAGAAATACACATGTAACTCTGTGGGCGGAAGTCACACATCACAAAGTAGTTTCTCAGAAATCTTCTTTCCAGTTTTTCTTTGAGGATATTGCCTTTTTCACCACAGCCCTCTATGGGCTTCCATATATCACTTTGTGAATTCCAAGAGAACAGGCTAAGCGAGCGGCTTCTTGAGGGGAAAGCGGTAACTCTGTGAGATGAATTCACAGAACACTAAGCAGTTTCTCAGAAAGCTTCTTTCCAGATTTCATCGGAGGATATTTCCTTTTTCACCATAGCCCTCTATGTGTTTCCAAATATCACTTTGCAAATTCCAGAAGAACTGTATTAAAGAAAGGCTTCTTGAGGGGAAAGGTGTAACTCTGAGAGATGATTTCACAGAACACAAAGAAGTTTCTCAGAAAGCTTCTTTCTCTTCGTTATCGGAGGATATTTCCTTTGTCCCTATAGTCTTCAAAGGGATCGGAAATATCTGTTCTGAGATACCACAGAAATAAGGCTCGCAAAGAGATCCACGAAATACAGATGTAACTCGGTGAGTGGAAGACACACATCACAAAGCCGTTTCTCAGAAAGCTTCTTTCCAGAGTTTCTCTGAGGATATTGCCTTTTTCACCCAGCCCTCTATGGGCTTCCAAATGTCACTTTGCGAATTCCACAAAAACAGGCTTAGCGAGCGGCTTCTTGAGGGGAAATCTGTAACTCTGTGAGATGAATTCACAGAACACTAAGCAGCTTCTCAGAAAGCTTCTTTCCAGATTTCATCGGATGATATTTCCTTTTTCACCATAGCCCGCTAAGGGCTTCCTGATATGACTTTGCGAACTCCACAAGGACAGGCTTAGCAAGCCGCTTCTTGAGAGGAAAGCTGTAACTCTGTGAGATAAATTCACAGAACACTAAGCAGTTTCTCATAAAGCTTATTCCCAGATTTCATCGGAGGATATTTCCTTTTTCACCATAGCCCTCTAAGGACTTCCAAATATCACATTGCAAATTCCAGAAGAACTGTCTTAGCAAAAGGCTTCTTGAGGAGAATTCTGTAACTCTGTGCAATGATTTCACAGAATACAAAGAAGTTTCTCAGAAAGCTTCCTTCTCTTTGTTACCGGAGGATATTTCCTTTGGCCGTATAGTCTTCAAAGGGATCCGAAATATCTGTTCACAGATTCCACAGAAATAAGGCTAGCAAAGAGATCCACGAAATACACATGTAACTCTGTGGGCGGAAGTCACACATCACAAAGCAGTTTCTCAGAAAGCTTCTTTCCAGATTTCATCTGAGGATATTTTCTTTTTCACCATAGCCCTCTATGGGCTTCCAAATGTCTCTTTGCAAATGCCACAAGAACTGTCTTAGCGACAGGCTTCTTCAGAGGTAAGCTGTAACTCTGTGAGATTATTTCACAGAACACAAAGAAGTTTCTCAGAAAGCTTCTTTCTCTTTGTCATCGGAGCATATTTCCTTTGGCTCTACAGACTTCAAATGGATCCGAAATATCTGTTCTCAGATTCCAGAGAAATAAGGCTAGCAAAGAGATCCACGAAATACAGACGTAACTCTGTGAGTGGAAGTCACATATCACAAAGCAGTTTCTCAGAAAGATTCTTTCCAGTATTTCTCTGAGGATATTGCCTTTTTCAAGATAGCCCTCTATGGGCTTCCAAATATCAATTTGCGAATTCCACAAGAAGAGGAGTAGCGAGCGGCTTCATGAGGGCAAAGCTGTAACTCTGTCAGATGAATTCACAGAACACTAAGCAGTTTCTCAGAAAGCTTCTTTCCATATTTCCTCGGAAGATATTTCCTTTTTCACAATAGCCCTCTATGGGCTTCCAAATATCACTTCGCAAATTCCACAAGAACTGTCTTAGCGAACGGCTTCTTAAGGGGAAAGCTGTAACTCTGTGAGATGATTTCACAGAACACAAAGAAGTTTCTCAGAAGGCTACTTTCTCTTTGTTATCAGAGGATATTTCCTTTGGCCCTATAGTCTTCAAAGGGATCCAAAATATCTGTTCTCAGATTCCACTTAAATAAGGCTAACAAAGAGATCCACGAAATACAGATGTGCCTCTGTGAGTGGAAGTCACACATCACAAAGCAGTTTCTCAGAAAGCTTCTTTCCAGTTTTTCTCTGAGGATATTGCCTTTTTCACCATAGCCCTCTACGGGCTTCCAAATATCACTTTGCGAATTCCACAAGAACAAGCTTAGNAGGCTTAGCAAGCGGCTTCTTGAGAGGAAAGCTGTAACTCTGTGAGATAAATTCACAGAACACTAAGCAGTTTCTCAGAAAGCTTCTTCCCAGATTTCATCGGAGGGTATTTCCTTTTTCACCATAGCCCCCTAAGGACTTCCAAATATCACATTGCAAATTCCACAAGAACTGTCTTAGCGACAGGCTTCTTGAGGGGTAAGCTGTAACTCTGTGAGATGATTTCACAGAACACAAAGACGTTTCTCAGAAAGCTTCTTTCTCTTTGTTATCGGAGCATATTTCCTGTGGCCCTATACTCTTCAAAGGGATCCGAAATATCTGTTCTCAGATTCCACAGAAATAAGGCTAGCAAAGAGATCCACGAAATACAGATGTAACTCTGTGAGTGGAAGTCAAACATCACAAAGCAGTTTCTCAGAAAGATTTTTTCCTGTTTTTCTCTGAGGATATTGCCTTTTTCACCATAGGCCTCTCTGGGCTTCCAAATATCACTTTACCAATTCCACAAGAACTGACATTGTGAAAGTCTTCCTGAGGGGAAAGCTGTAACTCTGTGTGATCATTTTACAGAACACAAAGAAGATTCTCAGAAAGCTTCTTTCTCTTTGTTATCGGAGGATATTTCCTTTGGAACTAAAGTCCTCAAAGGGATCCATAATATCTGTTCTCAGATTCCACTGAAATAAGGCTAGCAAAGAGATCCACGAAATACAGATGTAATTCTGAGTGGAAGTCACACATCACAAAGCAGTTTCTCAGAAAGCTTCTTTCCAGATTTCATCTGATTATATTTCCTTTTTCAACATACCCCTCTATGGGCTTCCAAATATCACTTTGCGAATTCCACAAGAACTGTCTTAGCGAAAGACTTCTTGAGGGGAAAGCTGTAAATGTGTTAGATGATTTCACAGAACAAAAAGAAGTTTCTGAGAAAGCTTCTTTCTCTTTGTTATAGGGGGATATTTCCTATGGCCCTATAGTCTTCAAAGGGATCCGAAATATCTGTTCTCAGATTCCACAGAAATAAGGTAGCAAAGAGATCCACGTAATACAGATGTAACTCTGAGTGAAAGCCACACATCACAAAGCAGTTTCTCAGAAAGCTTCTTTCCAGTTTTTCTCTGAGGATATTGCCTTTTTCACCATAGCCCTCTATGGGCTTCCAAATATCACTTTGCGAATTCCACAAGAACAGGCGTAGCGAGCGGCTTCATGAGGGGAAAGCTGTAACTCTGTGAGCTGAATTCACAGAACACTAAGCAGTTTCTCAGAAAGCTTCTTTCTGGATTTCATCTGAGGATATTTCCTTTTTCACCGTAGCCCTTTATGGGCTTCCAAATATCACTTTGCCAATTCCACAACAACTGTTTTAGCGAAAGGCTTCTTGAGTGGAAAGCTGTAACTCTGTAAGATGATTTCACAGAACACATTGAAGTTTCTCAGAAAGCTTCTTTCTCTTTGTTATCGGAGGATATTTCCTTTGGCCTAATAGTCTTCAAAGGGATCCGAAATATCTATTCTCAGATTCCACAGAAATAAGGCTAGCAAAGAGATCCACGAAATACAGATGTAACTCTGTGAGTGGAAGTCACACAAAACAAGGCAGTTTCTCAGAAAGTTTCTTTCCACTTTTTCTCTGAGGATATAGCCTTTTTCACCATAGCCCACTGGGGTTCCAAATATCACTTTGCCAATTCCACAAGAACTGTCTTAGCGAAAGGCTTCTTGAGGGGAAAGCTGTAACTCAGTGAGATCATTTTACAGAACACAAAGTAGATCCTCAGAAAGCTTCTTTCTCTTTGTTATCGGAGGATATTTCCTTTGGCCCTATAATCTTCAAAGGGATCAGAAATATCTGTTCTCAGATTTCACAGAAATAAGGCTGGCTAAGAGATCCAGGAAATACAGATGTAATTCTGTGAGTGGAAGTCACACATCACAAAGCAGTTTCACAGAAAAATTCTTTCCAGTTTTTCTCTGAGGATATTGCCTTTTTCACCATAGCCCTCTAAGGGCTTCCTGATATCACTTTGTAAACTCCACAAGAACAGGCTTAGCAAGCGGCTTCTTGAGAGGAAAGCTGTAACTCTGTGAGATAAATTCGCAGAACACTAAGCAGTTTCTCAGAAAGCTTCTTCCCACATATCATCGGAGGGTATTTCCTTTTTCACCATAGCCCTGTAAGGACTTCCAAATATCACATTGCAAATTCCACAAGAACTGTCTTAGCGAAAGGCTTCTTGAGGAGAATGCTGTAACTCTGTGCGATGATTTCACAGAACACAAAGGAGTTTCTCAGAAAGCTTCTTTCTCTTTGTTATCGGAGCATATTTCCTGTGGCCCTATAGTCTTCACAGGGATCCGAAATATCTGCTCTTAGATTCCACAGAAATAAGGCTAGCAAAGAGATCCACGAAATACAGATGTAACTCTGTGAGTGGAAGGCAAACATCACAAAGCAGTTTCTCAGAAAGTTTCTTTCCAGTTTTTCTCTGAGGATATTGCCTTTTCCACCATAGCCCTCTCTGGGCTTCCAAATAGCACTTTGCGAATTCCACAGAACAGGCTTAGCGAGAGGCTTCTTCAGAGGAAAGCTGAAAGTCTGTGAGATGAATTCACAGAACACTAAGCAGTTTCTCAGAAAGCTTCTTTCCAGATTTCATCGGAGGATATTTCCTTTTTCACCATAGCCCTCTATGGGCTTCCAAATATCACTTTGCAAATTCCACCAGAACTGTCTTAACGAAAGGCTTCTTGAGAGGAAAGCTGTAACTCTGTGAGATGATTTCACAGAACACAAAGAAGTTTATCAGAAAGCTTCTTTCTCTTTGTTTTCGGAGGATATTTCCTTTGGCCCGATAGTCTTCAAAGGGATCCAAAATATCTCTTCTCAGATTCCACAGAAATAAGGCTATCAAAGAGATCGAAGAAAAACAGATGTAACTCTGTGGACGGAAGTCACACATCACAAAGCAGTTTCTCAGAAAACTTCTTTCCAGTTTTTCTGTGATGATATTGTCTTTTTCACCATAGCCCTCTAAGGGCTTCCAAATATCACTTTACGAATTCCACAAGAACAGGCATAGCGAGCGGCCTACTGAGGGGAAAGCTGTAACTCTGTGGGATGAATTCACAGAACACTAAGCAGTTTCTCAGAAAGCTTCTTTCCAGATTTCTTCGGAGGATAGTTCCTTTTTCACCATAGCCCTCTATGGGCTTCCAAATATCACTTTGCAAATTCCACAAGAACTGTCTTAGCGAATGTCTTCTTGACGGGAAAGCTGAAACTCTGTGAGATGATTTCACAGAACACAAGGAAGTTTCTCAGAAAGCTTCTTTCTCTTTGTTATTGGAGGATATTTCCTTTGGCCCTATAGTTTTCAAAGGGATCCGAAATATCTGTTCTTAGATTCCAAAGAAATAAGGCTAGCAAAGAAATCCACGAAATACAGATGTAACTCTGTGGACGGAAGTCACACATCACAAACCACTTTGTCAGAAAGTTTCTTTCCAGTTTTTCTCTGAGGATATTTCCTTTTTCACCATAGCCCTCTATGGGATTCCAAATATCACTTTGCGAATTCCACAAGAACAGGCTTAACGAGCGGCTTCTTGAGGGGAAAGCTGTAACTCTGTGAGATGAATTTACGGAACAGTAAGCAGTTTCTCAGAAAGCTTATTTCCAGATTCAATCGGAGGATATTTCCTTTTTCACCAAAGCCCACTATAGGCTTCCAAATATCACTTTGTAAGTTCCACAAGAACGGTCTTAGCGAAAGGCTTCTTGAGAGGAAAGCTGTAACTCTGTGAGGTGATTTCACAGAACACAAAGAAGTTTCTCAGAAAGCTTCTTTCTCTTTGTTATCGGAAGATATTTCCTTTGACCGTATAGTCTTCAAAGGGATCCGAAATATCTGTTCTCAGATTCCACAGACATAAGACTAGCAAAGAGATCCACGAAATAAAGACGTAACTCTGTGAGATGATTTCAGAGAACACAAAGAAGTTTCTCAGAAAGCTTCTTTCTCTTTGTTATCGGAGCATATTTCCTTTGGCCCTATAGTCTTCAAAGGGATCCGAAATATCTCTTCTCAGATTCCACAGAAATAAGGCTAGCAAAGAGATCCAAGAAAAACACATGTAACTCTGTGGACAGAAGTCACACAGCACAAAGCAGTTTCTCATAAACTTCTTTCCAGTTTCTCTGTGAGGATATTGTCTTTTTCACCATAGCCCTCTAAGGGCTTCCAAATATCACTTTGCGAATTCCACAAGAACAGGCGTAGCGAGCGGCTTCCTGAGGGGAAAGCTGTAACTCTGTGAGATGAATTCACAGAACACTAAGCAGTTTCTCAGAAAGCTTCTTTCCAGATTTCATCGGAGGATATTTCCTTTTTCACCATAGCCCTCTATGGGCTTCCAAATATCACTTTGCCAATTCCACAAGAACAGGCTTAGCGAGCGGCTTCTTGAGGTTAAAGCTGTAACTCTGTGAGATGATTTCACAGAACACAGAGAAGTTTCTCAGAAAGCTTCCTTCTCTTTGTTATGGGAGGATATTTCCTTTGGCC
>NW_020266142.1:0-1754 GCF_003255815.1 Theropithecus gelada | reverse complement strand
TATAGACCAATGGAACAGAACAGAGTCCTCAGAAATAATACCACACATCTACAGCCATCTGATCTTTGACAAACCTGAGAAAAACAAGAAATGGGGAAAGGATTCCCTATTTAATAAATGGTGCTGGGAAAATTGGCTAACCATAAGTAGAAAGCTGAAACTGGATCCTTTCCTTACTCCTTATATGAAAATTAATTCAAGATGGATTAGAGACTTAAATGTTAGACCTAATACCATAAAAATCCTAGAGGAAAACCTAGGTAGTACCATTCAGGACATAGGCATGGGCAAAGACTTCATGTCTAAAACACCAAAAGCAACGGCAGCAAAAGCCAAAATTGACAAATGGGATCTAATTAAACTAAAGAGCTTCTGCACAGCAAAAGAAACTACCATCAGAGTGAACAGGCAACCTACAGAATGGGAGAAAATTTTTGCAATCTACTCATCTGACAAAGGGCTAATATCCAGAACCTACAAAGAACTCAAACAAATTTACAAGAAAAAAACAAACAACCCCATCCAAAAATGGGCAAAGGATATGAACAGACATTTCTCAAAAGAAGACATTCATACAGCCAACAGACACATGAAAAAATGCTCATCATCACTGGCCATCAGAGAAATGCAAATCAAAACCACAATGAGATACCATCTCACACCAGTTAGAATGGCGATCATTAAAAAGTCAGGAAACAACAGGTGCTGGAGAGGATGTGGAGTAACAGGAACACTTTTACACTGTCGGTGGGATTGTAAACTAGTTCAACCATTATGGAAAACAGTATGGCGATTCCTCAAGGATCTAGAATTAGATGTACCATATGACCCAGCCATCCCATTACTGGGTATATATCCAAAGGATTATAAATCATGCTGCTATAATGACACATGCACACGTATGTTTATTGCGGCACTATTCACAATAGCAAAGACTTGAAATCAACCCAAATGTCCATCAGTGATAGAATGGATTAAGAAAATGTGGCACATACACACCATGGAATATTATGCAGCCATAAAAAAGGATGAGTTTGTGTCTTTTGTAGGGACATGGATGCAGCTGGAAAACATCATTCTTAGCAAACTATCACAAGAACAGAAAGCCAAACACTGCATGTTCTCACCCATAGGTGGGAACTGAACAATGAGATCACTTGGACTCGGGAAGGGGAACATCACACACCGGGGCCTATCATGGGGAGGGGGGAGAGGGGAGGGATTGCAATGGGAGTTATACCTGATGTAAATGACGAGCTGATGGGTGCTGACGAGTTGATGACTGCAGCACACCAACATGGCACAAGTATACACATGTAACAAAACTGCACGTTATGCACATGTACCCTAGAACTCAAAGTATAATAATAATAATAATAAATAAAAATCAAAAAAAAAGTTTGTATACAACGGTAAAAAAAAACAAAAAAAAAAAGGTGTCCAGTCATCTGCTCAGGAGCAGGGAGGCAAAGGTCACCTTTCTATGAATACGAAGGAAAATCAAAGAACGCCTGGGATCTAGCAGAGGACAAAAAGTTTCAGAGGCTCCGACCACCCAGGAGCAGAGGGGAGTCTCACTCTCAGGAATGAGACTGGATGTGCAGAGGAAAGGCGACAGCACCTGTCCCAGAAGACAAGGACTTGTCTTTCGAAGGAGGAGGGAGGCAGAGGGCTCAGATGGGTCAGGGAACTTTGAGTTGACAGCAAGCCTTGAGACCCATGGGATGATTGTGGGCTGCAGCGAGGCCCTGCCT
>NW_020266141.1:1290-1754 GCF_003255815.1 Theropithecus gelada | reverse complement strand
AAAGAAGCTTTCTCAGAAACTTCTTTGTGTTCTCTGAAATCATCTCAAAGAGTGACAGCTTTCCCCTCAAGAAGCCTTTCGCTAAGACAGTTCTGGTATAATTGGCAAAGGGATATTTGGAAGCCCATAGAGGGCTATGGTGAAAAAGGAAATATCCTCAGATGAAATCTGGAAAGAAGCTTTCTGAGAAACTGCTTAGTGTTCTGTTAATTCATCTCACAGAGTTACATCTGTATTTCGTGCATCTCTTTGCTAGCCTTATTTCTGTGGAATCTGAGAACAGATATTTCGGATCCATTTGAAGACTATATGGCCAAAGGAAATATCCTCCAATAACAAAGAGAAAGAAGCTTACTGAGAAACTTCTGGGTGTTCTGTGAAATCATCTCACAGAGTTACAGCTTTGCCCTCAAGAAGCCTTTCGCTAAGACAGTTCTTGTGGAATTGGCAAAGTGATATTTGGA
>NW_020266141.1:0-1272 GCF_003255815.1 Theropithecus gelada | reverse complement strand
CATCTCACAGAGTTACATCTGTATTTCGTGGATCTCTTTGCTAGCCTTATTTCTGTGGAATCTGAGAACAGATATTTCGGATCCCTTTGAAGACTATGGGGCCAAAGGAAATATCCTCCGATAACAAAGAGAAAGAACCATTCTGAGAAACTTCTTTGTGTTCTGTGAAATCATCTCCCAGAGTTACAGATTTCCCCTCAAGAAGCCTTTCGCTAAGACAGTTTTCCTGGAATTGGCAAAGTGATATTTGGAAGCACATATAGGACTATGGTGAAAAAGGAAATATCCTCAGATGAAATCTGGAAAGAAGGTTTCTGAGAAACTGCTTAGTGTTCTGTTAATTCATCTCACAGTGTTGCATCTGTATTTCCTGCATGTCTTTGCTAGCCTTATTTCTGTGGAATCTGAGAACAGATATTTCGGATCCCTTTGAAGACTATAGGGCCATAGGAAATATCCTCCGATAACAAAGAGAAAGAAGCTTTCTGAGAAACTTCTTTGTGTTCTGTGAAATCATCTCACAGAGTTACACCTTTCCCCTCAAGAAGCCTTTCGCTAAGACAGTTCTGGTGGAATTGGCAAAGTGATATTTGGAAGCCCTTAGAGGGCTATGGTGTAAAAGGAAATATCCTCAGATGAAATCTGGAAAGAAGCTTTCTGAGAAACTGCTTAGTGTTCTGTTAATTCATCTCACAGAGTTACATCTGTATTTCGTGCCTCTCTTTGCTAGCCTTATTTCTGTGGAATCTGAGAACAGATATTTCAGATAACCTTGAAGCCTATAGGGCCAAAGGAAATATCCTCCGATAACAAAGAGAAAGAAACTTTCTTGGAAACTTCTTTGTGTTCTGTGAAATCATCTGACAGAGTTATAGCTTCTCCCTCAAGAAGACTTTCGCTAAGACAGTTCTTGTGGAATTCGCAAAGTGATATTTCGAGGCCCATAGAGGGCTAGGTTGAAAAAGGAAATATCCTCAGATGAAATCTGGAAAGAAGCTTTCTGAGAAACTGCTTAGTGTTCTGTTAATTCACCTCACAGAGTTACATCTGTATTTGGTGGATCTCTTTGCTAGACTTATTTCTGTGAAATCTGAGAACAGATATTTCGGATCCCTTGGAAAACTATAGGGCCAAAGGAAATATCCTCCGACAAAAAACAGTAAGAAGCTTTCTGAGAAAATTCTTTGTGTTCTGTGAAATCATCTCACAGAGTTTCAGCTATCCTCTCAAGAAGCCTTTCGCTAAGACAGTTCTGGTGGAATTGGCAAAGGG
>NW_020266140.1:0-1755 GCF_003255815.1 Theropithecus gelada | reverse complement strand
CAAAGGAAATATCCTCCGATAACAAAGAGAAAGAAGCTTTCGGAGAAACTTCTTTGTGTTCTGTGAAATCATCTCACAGAGTTACAGCTTTCCCCTCAAGAAGCCTTTCGCTGAGACAGTTCTTCTGGAATTGGCAAAGTGATATTTGGAAGCCCATAGAGGGCTATGGTGATAAAGGAAATATCCTCAGATGAAATCTGGAAAGAAGCTTTCTCAGAAACTGCTTAGTGTTCTGTTAATTCATCCCACAGAGTTACATCTGTATTTCGTGCATCTCTTTGCTAGCCTTATTTCTGTGGAATCTGAGAACCGATATTTCTGATCCTTTGGAGACTATAGGGCCAAAGGAAATATCCTCCGATAACAAAGAGAAAGAAGCTTTCTGAGGAACTTCTTTGTGTTCTGTGAAATCATCTCACAGAGTTACAGCTTTCCCCTCAAGAAGCCTTTCGCTAAGACAGTTCTTGTGGAATTGGCAAAGTGATTTGTGGAAGCCCTTATAGCGCTATGGTGNCTATGGTGAAAAAGGAAATATCCTCAGATGAAATCTGGAAACAAGCTTTCTGAGAAACTGCTTAGTGTTCTGTTAATTCATCTCACAGAGTTACATCTGTATTTCTTGGATCTCTTTGCTAGCCTTATTTTTGTGGAATCTGAGAACAGATATTTCCGATCCCTTTGAAGACGATAGGACCATATAGGGACAAAGGAAATATCCTCAGATAGCAAAGAGAAAGAAGTTTTCTGAGAAACTTCTTTGTGTTCTGTGAAATCATCTCACAGAGTTACAGCTTTCCCCTCAAGAAGCCTTTCGCTGAGACAGTTCTTCTGGAATTGGCAAAGTGATATTTGGAAGCCCATAGAGGGCTACGGTGAAAAAGGAAATATCGTCAGATGAAATCTGGAAAGAAGCTTTCTGAGAAACTGCTTAGTGTTCTCTTAATTCATTTCACAGAGTTACATCTGTATTTCGAGGATCTCTTTGCTAGCTTTATTTCTGTGGAATCTGAGAAAAGATATTTCGGATCCCTTTGAAGGCTACATGGCCAAAGGAAATATCCTCGGATAACAAACAGAAAGAAGCGTTCTGAGAAACTTCTTTGTGTTCTGTGAAATAATCTCAGAGAGTTACAGTTTCCCCTCAAGAAGCCTTTCGCTAATATAGTTCTTGTGGAATTGGCAAAGTGATATTTGGAAGCCCAGAGAAGGCTATGGTGAAAAAGGAAATATCCTCAGATGAAATCTGGAAAGAAGCTGTCTGAGAAATTGCTCCATGATGTGTGACTTCCACTCACAGAGTTACATATGTATTTCGTGGATCTCTTTGCTAGCCTTATTTCTGTGGAATCTGAGAACAGATATTTCTGATCCCTTTGAAGACTATAGGGCCAAAGGAAATATTCTCCGATAACAAAGAGAAAGAAGCTTTCTGAGAAACTTCTTTGTGTTCTGTGAAATCATCTCTCAGAGTTACAGCTTTCCCCTCAAGAAGCCTTTCGCTAAGACAGTTCTTGTGGAATTGGCAAAGTGATATTTGGAAGCCCATATAGCGCTATGGTGAAAAAAGAAATATCCTCAGATGAAATTTGGAAAGAAGCTTTCTGAGAAACTGCTTAGTGTTCTGCTAATTCATCTCACAGAGTTACATCTGTATTTCGTGGATCTCTTTGCTAGCCTTATTTTTGTGGAATCTGGGAACAGATATTTCCGATCCCTTTGAAGACGACAGGGCCATATAGGGACAAAGGAAATATC
>NW_020266139.1:0-1755 GCF_003255815.1 Theropithecus gelada | reverse complement strand
AAGCTGTAACTCTGTGAGATGATTTCACAGAACACAAAGAAGTTTCTCAGAAAGCATCTTTCTCTTTGTTATCGGAGGATATTTCCTCCGATAACTTCATAGGGATCCGAATTATCTGTTCTCAGAATCCACAGAAATAAGTCTAGCAAAGAGATCCACGAAATACAGATGTCACTCTGTGAGTGGAAGTCACGCATCACAAAGCAGTTTCTCAGACAGCTTCTTTCCAGTTTTTCTCTGAGGATATTTCCTTTTTCACCATAGCCCTCTATGGGCTTCCAAATATCACTTTGCCAATTCCACAGGAACTGTCTTAGTGAAAGGCTTCTTGAGTGGAAAGCTGTAACTCTGTGAGATGATTTCACAGAACACAAAGAATTTTCTCAGAAAGCTTCTTTCTCTTTGTTATCGGAGGATATTTCCTTTGGCCCTATAGTCTTCAAAGGGATCCGAAATATCTGTGCTCAGATTCCACAGAAATAAGGCTAGTAAAGAGATCCATGATATACAGATGTAACTCTGTGAGTGAAAGTCACACATCACAAAGCAGTTTCTCAGAAAGCTTCTTTCCAGTTTTTCTCTGAGGATATTTACTTTTTCACCATAGCGCTCTACGAGCTTCCAAATATCACTTTACGAATTCCACAAGAACAAGCATAGCGAGCGACTTCTTGAGGGGGAAGCTGTAACTCTGTGAGATGAATTCACAGAACACTAAGCAGTTTCTCAGAAAGCTTCTTTCCAGATTTCCTCGTAGGATATTTCCTTTTTCACCATAGCCCTCTATGGGCTTCCAAATATCACTTTGCGAATTCCACAGGAAAAGGCTTAGCGAGCGGCTTCTAGAGGGGAAAGCTGTAACTCTGTGAGATGAATTCACAGAACACTAAGCAGTTTCTCAGAAAGCTTCTTTCCAGATTTCATCTGAGGATATTTCCTTTTTCACCGTAGCCCTATATGGGCTTCCAAATATCACTTTGCAAATCCCACAAGAACTGTCTTAGCGAAAGGCTTCTTGAGGGGAAAGCTGTAACTCTGTGAGGTGATTTCACAGAACACAAAGAAGTTTCTCAGAAAGCTTCTTTCTCTTTGTTATCGCAGGATATTTCCTTGGGCCCTATAGTCTTCAAAGGGATCCGAAATATCTGTTCGCAGATTCCACAGAAATAAGGATAGCAAAGAGATCCACGAAATACAGATGTAACTCTGTGACTGGAAGTCACATATCACAAAGCAGTTTCTCAGAAGCTTCTTTCCAGTTTTTGTCAGAGGATAGTTCCTTTTTCACCATAGCCCTCTATGGGCCTCCAAATATCACTTTGCGAATTCCACAAGAACAGGCTTAGCGAGCGGCTTCTTGAGGGGAAAGCTGTAACTCTCTGAGATGAATTCACAGAACACTAAGCAGTTTCTCAGAAAGCTTCTTTCCAGATTTCATCGGAGGATATATCCTTTTTCACCGTAGTCCTCTATGGGCTTTCAAATATCACTTTGCAAATTCCACAAGATCTGTCTTAGTGAAAGGCTTCTTGAGGGGAAACTTCTAACTCTGTGAGATGATTTCACAGAACACAAAGAAGTTTCACAGAAAGTTTGTTTCTTTTTGTTATCAGAGGATATTTCCTTTGGTCCTATAATCTTCAAAGGGATCCGAAATATCTGTTCTCAGATTCCACAGAAATGAGGCTAGCAAAGAGATTCACGAAATACAGATGTAACTCTGTGAGTGGAAGTCTCACATCACAAAGCCGTTTC
>NW_020266138.1:0-1755 GCF_003255815.1 Theropithecus gelada | reverse complement strand
GACATTGGTTATGGAGGTACAGTTGCTGAAGGCAACATGGCCTAGATCTATTTCTTCTGTACTGTTGTAGGAGGGGGAAAAGAGGCAAGATGAATTGGAAAACTGCATCGGTTGAACTAGAAGGGGGGGAATTATTAAACAAGAGATATTAACCGAGGAGCAAATTACGTAGGATAATGGGAAGGTAGGTATTGCGATAGGAGTAGGGGGACCTAATTTTAAACAAAGCCAACAGTCGTTGACCAGGCTCGTGTTGGACATTAGGAGTAAGTTGTAAGTGGCATTGAGAATGTTTAAAGTCTGGGCATCGACCATGAGGTTATCTCTAACCTTAGGCAAGGCCAAAGGGTGATACCGAAGTTCAGGATATAGGGCTTTATGAATTTCTTCCAGTTTTCTCTGAACACTTCTAATTCTTGTGGTGTCTAATGGACCTCCTCCATCTGAGACGTGGATAGGAGCTGTAGTGCTCCAACAAATAGACTGTCCTTTTATGCCATTACAGGGAGATTGTATAAGTTTGCTGGTGGATCCTAATACTTGTACATCACTGGTGCCCCCAGTTTGTGTTTTTAGCAGAGTAGCCGTATAATATGTCAAGTCACTTGACTGACCCTGTCTGACGGGGGCTCGGACACTTGTCCTCCGCTGCAATTGCATGGTCGGCCATATCGCTTTTGTACTAATTCTATGGCTTTGCGAGGGTCGTCAAACCCCGCGTAGACCAGTACTAGGTTGTATAAGAAGATTATCTTTGTTGTGAATCTCATCTTGGACTATGGGAGGGGTTACTGCTATGTACGGCGCGGGGTAGGAGGACAAGGGCAAGTAAGAAGTCAAGTGCATGAGAGTCTTATCTTAAGGGGGTCCTCGGAGCGGCGGAGCCTCCAAGTTCCGGATGACGCCGGTCCGGGCGTCCCTGGAGCAGCCTTGGCGTGGGATGCGTGAATCCAAGTGGCGATTCCGTCAACCTTTATAGCTGTGGGTGTGGTCAGGAGAACAAGGTAGGGTCCTTTCTACCGAGGCTCCAGTCCTTGAGAACGGTGTCGTCTAACGTAGACGGAGTTCCTCACCTGGAAGGGGTGGCTGGTCTGCGAATGTCCTGGCCGGTACAGTTCTGCCAAGGGGGCCCAGATTTGGGTCTGTACTGCTTGTAGTCCTTTTAGCCGGGCCTGTAGGTCAGTCTTAGAATTGGAGGGAGAAAAGGAGTCAAGTAAGGTTGACAAAGGGGGGGGTCCTCCGTAGAGGATTTCATATGGAGTGAGCCCAAAGCGGTTAGGCGTATTCCGGGCTCTTAATAGAGCTAGAGATAGGAGGCGTCTCCAATCTTTTAAGCCAGTCTCTAAGGTCAATTTAGTAAGGGTCTCTTTTATTGTTCTATTCATTCTTTCTACCTGTCCTGAGCTCTGGGGTCTATAGGCACAATGTAATTTCCAATTAATCCCCAGTATCCTGGCTAGCCCCTGACTTACCTGGGAAACGAAGGCCGGCCTGTTGTCTGACCCAATTACCTTGGGAAGTCCAAATCTAGGAAAGATTTCTTCTAGAATCTTCTTGGCTACTACGTGTGCCGTTTCTTGCCGGGTGGGGAAGGCTTCTACCCATCCTGAAAAGGTATCTACAAACACTAGTAAGTACTTATACCCAGCATAGTGAGGCTTTACTTCGGTGAAGTCTACCTCCCAATAAGCCCCCGGGTGGCTGCCACGGGTTCGGGTTCCTGCTGGCACTCGAGTAGCCCCAGCGTTCACCTGC
>NW_020266137.1:0-1755 GCF_003255815.1 Theropithecus gelada | reverse complement strand
CTTCCACAGTTCAGTCATCCTTGCTATCTTGCGGGGGACTGGTTCTACGATACCGCCCCCACACCATACCAGAATCTGTGGATGCTCAATCCCTTACATATAATGGTGCAGTATTTGCATATAACAAACACATATCCCCCATATACTTTATTTACTTACTTAGAGACAGGATCACCCTCTGTCGCTCAGGCTGGAGTGCAGTGTCACAATCACAGCTCACTGCAGCCTCAACCTCCTGGGCTCCAGTGATCTGCCCACCTCAGCCTCTTGAGTAGCTGGGACTACAGGTGCATACCACCACACCTGGATAATTTTTTTTTTTTTTTTTTTCAGTAAAGACAAGGTTTCACTATGCACCAAGGTTGACCTCCCAAAGTGTTGGGATTTCAAGTGTGAACAACCGTGCCTGGTCCCAGGTACTTTAAGTCATCACTAATAAAATGTATCAATATTGTACAATGGTGACAGTTGTTATACTTTTTATTTGTATTTTTGTTTCTTTTTTCAAGTATTCAGCCTCATCCAGTTGAATCTGAAGATGTGGACCTGCTGATGAAGAGGGTTAACTGTATCTAACTTAGGATCTTGCATGCAGCTAGCACTTAATACATTTTATTGACCGTTTTAGCTAACATTCAACAGACGATTCCTAACAAAAAACTCTTAAAAGTAGGACAAAAAGGAAATCTGAGTCCTTCCTCTAAAGTGGCTGGAAAACCAGCCTGGGCAACATAGCGAGACCTTGTCTGTACAAAAAAAATTTTTTAATTAGCTGCCTGCCTGTAGTCCCAGCCACTCAGGAAGCTGAGGCAAGAGGATCCCTTCAGCCCAGGAGTTTGAGGTTACAGTGAGCTAGATTACACCATTGCTGTCCAGCCTGGGTGACAACAAGGCCCTGAAAAAGAAGAAAAAAAAGGAAAGGAAAAAGGAAAGGAAGGAAAGGATGTAAGTATTGAAAAGGAAGAGACAAAACTATCATTATTTGCGTATGAAATGATAAATGTTAGACAGTCAAAGAAGCCTAAGAGAATCAACTAAGATTTTAGTGGAAGCAATATGAGAATTCAGTACGGTGGCTAGAAGCAAAATCAAGAGAGCAGCACACAAATCTCAAATACTTTTCATATGTACCACCATTAACTAATTAGAAAATGGAAGAAAGATCCCATTTACAATGACAATGCAAATGTATGAAGTATTTAGGAACAAAAATACAAAGATCTTTTATCTGACAAAAGATGTGTAAGATCTATATGATGGAAATCCTAAAATTCTTCTGAAAGACATTAACAAGAAATGAATACAGGACATGAAATACCACGTTCCTAGAATGTTGTACAGATGTCAGTTCTCAAATTAATCTACAAATTTAATGTAATCCTATTAAAATCCCAAGATAGTTTTTGGTGGTGGCTGCTTTTGAGACAGGGCCTGTTGCCCAGGCTAGAGTGCAGTGGTATGACCACAGATCACTGCATTCTAGACCTCCCTGGCTCAAGCAATCCTCCCACTTCAGCCTCTAAAGTCTCTCATGTGGTGTCCAAGAAATGGTGACAAATCTCACAAAGGGACTAGGCTCAGGAGGGCTGGATATTCAGGGAAGGTTTCAAGCAGAAAGATGAACTTGAGTTGACTTTGGAGAGATTCATGGGACTCCCACAGGCAGAGTGAAATAAGGGCATTTTAGATGGACAGATGCACAGACCAGAGCAGAAATGCGGATGGTGTGACTGGGGTATGGTGAGGGGCTGCTCT
>NW_020266136.1:1339-1756 GCF_003255815.1 Theropithecus gelada | reverse complement strand
ATTTCTGTGGAATCTGAGAACAGATATTTCAGATCCCTTTGAAGACTATAGGGCCAAAGGAAATATCGTCCGATAACAAAGAGAAAGAAGCTTTCTGTGAAACGTCCTTGTGTTCTTTGAAATCATCTCACAGAGTTACAGCTTTCCCCTCAAGAATCCTTTCGCTAAGACAGTGCTTGTGGAATTCGCAGAGTGATATTTGGAAGCCCATAGAGGGCGGTGGTGAAAAAGGAAATATCCTCCGAGGAAACTGGAAAGAAGCTTTCTGAGAAACGGCTGAGTTTTCTGTCAATTCATCTCACAGACTTACAGCTTTCCCCTCAAGAAACCGCTGCCTAAGCCTGTTCTTGTGGAATTCGCAAAGTGATATTTGGAAGCCCATAGAGGGCTATGGTGAAAAAGAAAATATCCTCATAT
>NW_020266136.1:357-1306 GCF_003255815.1 Theropithecus gelada | reverse complement strand
TTTCTGTCAATTCATCTCACAGACTTACAGCTTTCCCCTCAAGAAACCGCTGCCTAAGCCTGTTCTTGTGGAATTCGCAAAGTGATATTTGGAAGCCCATAGAGGGCTATGGTGAAAAAGAAAATATCCTCACAGGAAATATGAAAAGAAGCTTTCTGAGAAACTGCTGAGTGTTCTGTTAATTCATCTCAGAGACCTACATCTGTATTTCGTGGATCTCTTTCCTAGCCTTATTTCTGTGGAATCTGAGAACAGATATTTCGGATCCCTTTGAAGACTATAGGGCCAAAGGAAATACGCTCCGATAAGAAAGAGAAAGAAGCTTTCTGAGAAACTTCTTTGTGTTCTGTGAAATCAACTCACAGAGTTACTGCTTTCCACTCAAGAAGCCTTTCGCTAAGACAGTTCTTGTGGAATTGGCAAAGTGACATTTGGAAGCCCATAGAGGGCTATGGTGAAAAAGGAAATATCCTCAGATGAAATCTGGAAAGAAGCCTTCTGAGAAATTGCCTAGTGTTCTGTTAATTCATCTCACAGGGTTACATCTGTATTTCGTGGATCTTTTGCTAGCCTTATTTCTGTGGAATCTGAGAATAGATATTTCGGATCTTTTTGAAGACTATAGGGCCAAAGGAAATATCCTCCGATAAGAAAGAGAAAGAAGCTTTCTGAGAAACTTCTTTGTGTTCTGTGAAATCATCTAACAGAGCTACAGCTTTCCCTTCAAGAGGCCTTTCGCTAATGCAGTTCTTGTGGAATGGGAAAGGGATATTTGGAAGCCCATAGAGGGCGTTGGTGAAAAAGGAAATATCCTCAGATGAAATCTGGAAAGAAGCTTTCTGAGAAACTGCTGAGTGTTCTGTTAATTCATCTCAAAGAGTTTTATCTGTATTTCGTGGATCCCTTTGCTAGCCTTATTTCTGTGGAATCTGAGAACAGATATTTCGGA
>NW_020266136.1:0-334 GCF_003255815.1 Theropithecus gelada | reverse complement strand
AAGGAAATATCCTCCGATAACAAAGAGAAAGAAGCTTTCTGAGAAACTTCTTTGTGTTCTGTGAAATCATCTCACAGAGTTACAGCTTTCCCCTCAAGAGGCCTTTCGCTAAGACAGTTCTTGTGGAATTGGAAAAGTGATATTTGGAAGCCCATAGAGGGCTATGGTGAAAAAGGAAATATCCTCAGATGAAATCTGGAAAGAAGCTTTCTGAGAAACTGCTGAGTGCTCTGTTAATTCATCACACAGAGTAACATCTGTATTTCGTGGATCTCTTTGCTAGCCTTATTTCTGTGGAATCTGAGAACAGATATTTCAGATCCCTTTGAAGACT
>NW_020266135.1:0-1756 GCF_003255815.1 Theropithecus gelada | reverse complement strand
AAACTTCTATGGTTATAACATGTTCTTTTAAACTAATAACAACTTAACTTTAATTACAAATACAAGTAATATAAAACACTCTACACTTTAACACCATCCCCGTGACATTCTTACTTTTTGATATTTTAAATTAACATCTTCTTATTAAACCTATCTCTTAACCAATTGTCATAATTATTCTTGAGGCTAGTACTTTTGTATTATGTCCATACTTATAATATAAGCAGTTTACCTGCCACAATTATAGCATTATTCAGAGTTTTTCTGTATTCCTATTAATACTTCTACCCATGAGTTTTATAACTTTAGATGTTTCTTTGTTACATGTCAGTGTTCATTCCTTTTAAAAAATTGTCCTTGGCATTTTCTATAAGACTCATCTGGTGTCAAGAAATTCCCTCAGCTTTCAGTTGCCTGGGAAAGTCTTTATTTATTTTTTGTGTTTGAAGGCTAGCTTTGGTGGGCACAGTATTCTTGTTTTTATTTTTAAGACAGAATGTCTCTGTCATCTCGGATAAAGTGCCGCAGCAAGATCATAGGTCGCTGCAGCACTGAATTCTTAGTCCCAAGTGATCCTTCCACCCCAGCCTTCCAAATACCTGGGAGGACACAGTTGTTTTAAATTATTCATAAAGCAAGACATAAATCTGTTTGTCTTTAGGCTTGTTTTCTGAAGGTTTATTTTATTTCTATTGAGCCACATTTTCCTGTTTTATATGCTTCATAATCTTTTTATGAGAGTGAAGAATTTGCAGGAAAAAAAAACAAGCACTTTATTCACTGTTATAGACAGGCTTACTACAGGAATAAACTGTCACTAGTCAGTGTGGTGTAGAGATGCTAGGAACTCACAAAACCTTCCTGAGCTTTTAGTGTATGTTTTTATTCCAGTTTCTGATAAATATGCTTCTCATGTCTCCCTTCAGGAGAGGGTCTAGGTTTGGGGCTGGCATCAGGCCAGAAGGAGTCTTCTTGGAGGGGTCTGTGCCTTCACCCTGTTTGTCCTGAGCACCTTGCACTGGGCAGTGCTGGGTCCTTTCTGGACACCCCTAGGATCCAGCTCTGCACAGGAGGCCACAGATCAGGGAGGCTTAGGCAGGGAAGCACTTGCCACACTCCTGCGTTTCATCTGAGTTGTGTCAGGGGTAGGTTCAGTTTCCAAGAGGACTCATGGTGCCCTGTCCAGCCCACCAGGCCTAGCTTGGCTTGGCCCTCCCTCTGGGCTAAAGCAGAGGGTCCTGTGGGAAGTGTGAGCACTGCCCTTGGACCAGGTTTGGTGTGCTTGTGTGCTCCCCCGGCACCTTCTGGTACATGGGGACAAGGTTCTATGCACTTTCAATGCCGCATGTGCCCTGGCTATGAGCGTGAGCTCACCCTGCAGAAGGCAGATGTTCCAGAGCCTCAGGATAAGTTTGTGATGAGCTTGAAGTGGGTTTGTGGGGACAGCGGCATGGGAGGACCTGGCCCTTCAAGGCAGAGGGCTGGTGGCCTGAGCAGGGCCTACTGGGGCCTCAGTCTGTGGTGTCGGGGTCCCCCTCTGCATGGGATGAGGCCCCCCCAAGGAGGCTGGATCAGATAAAGTCCTGCAGCTGCTTATGGGGGTGTTCTCATCTCCATCAAAGGTGGCCCCTGAAAAAAGGGGCTTCCCAAGTGCTCTCCCAAGTTGAGTCCTGGCCCAGTCTGCCCAGGATGCTGGCCCTGAGTCCCAGCCTCAGCTGTGTGATGTCCCTTCTATGGCAGGGCATGGTTTGCATGC
>NW_020266134.1:0-1756 GCF_003255815.1 Theropithecus gelada | reverse complement strand
TGAGAACAGATATTTCGGATCCCTTTGAAGACTATGGGGCCAAAGGATATATCCCCGGAAAACAAGGAGAAAGAATCTTTCTGAGAAACTTCTTTGTGTTCCGTGAAATCATCTCACAGAATTACAGCTTTCCAGTCAAGAAGCCTTTCTCTAAGTCAGTTCTTGTGGAATTTGCAAAGTGATATTTGGAAGCCCATGCAGGGCCATGGTGAAAAAGGAAATATCCTCAGATGAAATTTGCAAAGAATCTTTCTGAGAAACTGCTCTGTGATGTGTGACTTCCACTGACAGAGTTACATCTGTATTTCGTGGATCTCTTAGCTAGCCTTATTTCTGTGGAATCTGAGAACCGATATTTCGGATCCCTTTGAAGACTATACGGCCAAAGGAAATATCCTCCGGTAACAAAGAGAAAGAAGCTTTCTGAGAAACTTCTTTGTGTTCTGTGAAATCATCTCACAGAGTTACAGCTTTCGCCTCAAGAAGCCTTTCGCTAAGACAGTTCTTGTGGAATTGGCAAAGTGATATTCGGAAGCCCATAGAGGGCTATGGTGAAAAAGGAAATATCCTCAGCTGAAATCTGATAAGAAGCTTTCTGAGAAACTGCTCTGTGATGTGTGAGTTTCACTCACATAGTTACATCTGTATTTCGTGGATCTCTTTGCTAGCCTTATTTCTGTGGAATCTGAGAACAGATATTTCGGATCCCTTTGAAAACTATAGGGCCAAAGGAAATACCCTCCGGTAAAAAAGAGAAAGAAGGTTTCCGAGAAACTTCTTTGTGTTCTGTGAAATCAACTCACAGAGTTACAGCTTTCCCTTCAGGAAGCCTTTCACTAAGACAGCCCTTGTGGAATTAGCAAAGTGATATTTGAAAGCCTATAGAGGGCTATGGTGAAAATGGAAATATCCTCAGCTGAAATCTGGAAAGAAGCTTTCTGAGAAACTGCTTAGTGTTCTCTTAATTCATGTCACAGTGTTACATCTGCATTTCGTGGATCTCTTTGTTAGCCTTATTTCTGTGGAATCTGAGAACAGATATTTCGGGTCCCTTTGAAGACTATAGGGCCAAACGAAATATCCTCCGATAACAAAGAGAAAGAAGCTTTCTGAGAAACTTCTTCGTGTACTGTGAAATCATCTCACAGAGTTACAGCTTTCCCTCAAGAAGCCTTTCGCTAAGATATTTCTTGTGGAATTTCCAAAGGGATATTTGGAAGCCCATAGAGGGCTATGGCGAAAAAGGTAATATCCTCAGCTGAAATCTGGAAAGAAGCTTTCTGAGAAACTACTTACTGTTCTGTTAATTCATCTCACAGAGTTACATCTGTGTTTCGTGGATCTCCTTGCTAGCCTTATTTCTGTGGAATCTGAGAACAGAGATTTCGGATCCCTTTGAAGACTATAGGGCCAAAGGAAATATCCTCCGAAAACAAAGAGAAAGAAGCTTTCTGAGAAACTTCTTTGTGTTCTGTGAAATCATCTCACAGAGTTACAGCATTCCCCTCAAGAAGCCTTTCGCTAAGACAGTTCTTCTGGAATTGGCAAAATGATATTTGGAAGCCCTTAGAGGGCTATGGTGAAAAAGGAAATATCCTCAGCTGAAATCTGGAAAGAAGGCTTCTGAGAAACTGCTTAGCGTTCTGTTAATTCATCTCACAGAGTTACATCTGTATTTCATGGATCTATTTGCTAGCCTTATTTCTGTGGAATCTGAGAAGAGATATTTCGGATCCCTTTGAAGGGTATAGAGCCA
>NW_020266133.1:0-8076 GCF_003255815.1 Theropithecus gelada | reverse complement strand
CTGTCGCCCAGGCTGGAGTGCAGTGGCCGGATCTCAGCTCACTGCAAGCTCCGCCTCCCGGGTTCCCGCCATTCTCCTGCCTCAGCCTCCCGAGTAGCTGGGACTACAGGCGCCCGCCACCTCGCCCGGCTAGTTTTTTGTATTTTTCAGTAGAGACGGGGTTTCACCGCGTTAGCCAGGATGGTCTCGATCTCCTGACCTCGTGATCCGCCCGTCTCGGCCTCCCAAAGTGCTGGGATTACAGGCTTGAGCCACCGCGCCCGGCCGCCTTTTAATTTTCTATTTGAAACTTAAGTTCATTTGAGGGCTTTTATTGTATTTGTGGGGAGGGGAGAAGAAGGGGGAAGGAAGCAGTTATTAATACTTCTTTACACAATAAACTCTAGCAGATTTCTTCCTCACCCCATTCCACCACCCTACCCACCACAGGCCCAGTCATAAGGATGAAAATCCCTTCAATGAACAGCACTCCTGAGGCCTCTGCCTAGGAATTTATCGTGAAAGAACCTGGGCTCTAATCCCAGGGCAAAGAGGCCTTGGAAGGAGCCGCCATGAGTTCCCACTGGCCTCTTTCTGGCCCAAGATGGTTGGACCTTGAAGTCGTAGGTGAACTGGAGAGAGAGAGAGACCTTTGGGTTGGACCAGGCTGCTTCTGGCCCTCCGCAGCTCATCAAGCCTCTATTTGCCCATCTGAGAGATGGGTTCTTGAAAAGAATAAATGAGTGACTTACAACCTTAGCAGGGGGCTTGGCACACATAAATTTTAGCTCCCTTCTCTCTCCCTGCTGGGCTTGGCCAGATCACACAGGGAGGAGGGCTTGGCAGGTCAGTGATGGGGCAGAGAGTGAAAACAAACCTGATCTGTAGCACCACACGGAAGGGAAGGAAGGGAAAGAAAGAAATTAGCATTTCTTGAGCATCTGCTGTATGCCAGCTCTATCGACCTTACTTGGTTTTTTTCATTTTTCCCCTCTGACCTAAGATGGTAGGTCTTATTGCTCCCATTTTATACATAAGGAAACTGAAGATCAGCCCAAGGCTTCACAGCTAGTGAGTGGAGGAGCCTTTCTTACCCACCATAGCATGCTTCCTGAGACTGCCCAACACAAGATTAGGACCCTAAGGGGCCAGGGGCCAGGGGCCAGGCTTTGGCAGGGGCCACTTACCGGTTCGGTCATCACTGTCATTGAAGTCTACCTGGACAGAGTGGCCATTGTTGGTGATGCTGAGGGACATGCAGGCCTCATAAGAAAGCTCCAGTGGTTGCAGGCTGGGCGAGTACACAGCCTGGCTGGAGATGATATTGATGGGTGATTGGCGATCTCCCTGGGCAATGGGATACAGTTTGTGCCAATGCGAGGGGCCTGCAGGTGGGGAGGAGGGCAAGGACTCAGACCAGCCAGGATCTCTGGGCTTTAGGCTGAGGACACCCATGGGGGATGGTCTCTTCAGCATCCCTTCAGAGGTGGGCCCCTGCGTTGGACCTGCACGGCTTGGAGTTCCAATGCCAGCTTTGCCATTTCCCCTTTCAGCCTCCATTTCTTTGTCTGTGAAATGGTCTCACTAAAACTCACCTTCCAGCGCTGATAGGAGGCCCAGAGAGGTACTGTATGGAAGGGAACATAACAGCTACAGGCTCAGGGGTGGCTCAGAGTAATAAGTCTCCCCAGCAGGGAGATCTCCAGGCATCGGAAGTCTCTGACCCGACCCCATCAGCATCTCACCTCTTTCTACACCTTGGGCAATTTGGTGTTGGTGTTTGTGATAAATAACAACAAAAACTCACATCAACCTAGCTTTGACTCTGTGACATGTATTTGCCTCTCACAACCACCTTGTGAAGTAGAAACCAGCAAGATCCACATTTCATAGATGAGGGAACTGAGGGCCACTCACACATTTGTGCATGCATAAGTATTAATACAAATATACAACATGTGCATGTACTGCCCCCAGCTGCCCTCTCCACATGTGTGCCTATGGGTCCATAGAGATCTTCCTATGAACACATTAATCTTTCTATGATCTTCCATTGTACACACATGTGGACAATGACCTGGGCTCTGTAGGCTCAGAGCATCCAGGCCCAGAATATTCATGTGTACAAACACACAGCCCTGCAGACTACATCTGACACACGCATATGCTGTCTCACACACAAACCCCTCTGTTGGAGACCCAAGTTTGCATAAAGGGACCACAGCAAAACACATGCCCATGCGCGCACACACACGCACACACACACACCTGCATACACACCCACAGGCGCCCACCACCTGCCTCCCAGAGGATCCATCTGCAGCCGAGAGGCTCAGCATCTCCCTGGGGAACATCCTGAGATGCAGCCTATTTTTAGAGCTACTGCCGGCTGGTGCTTCTCCCCCTTTTTGGCTTCTTAAGTTTTCCTGAGAAAACAGCAGCAGGTGCCGACAGAGCCGTGTCCCCAATGGATGACTCAGAATCGTGGCCCGGCCCCTCTGGGTTATTTTTGAAGCTCTGTGAACACTGCCGCATGCCGGCACCTCTGTCCTCTGTACTTCTCTTCCTTGACTGGACAATCCAGCTCTGCCTGGGTGATGGGGTGGCTGCCTAGGAGGAGAAGGCCCATGGAGCAGGCTACACAGGACACTGGGTGCTCAGAGATGGTGGGCATGACTAACAAGAAGGGCTGGAGGCAAGAGACTCTGGCTCTGGGGGAAGTACCCAAAAGGTGGCTCAGGGCAGGTGCTGGGAGAAGATGATCTCTATGTGTCCTGTCCGTCTGCCCCATGTCTGCCTGTCTCTCCCTCTCTGCTTGTCTATATCATCTTTTTCTGAATGTCTCTTTCCAGCTCTTGCATACCCAGATCTGGGGGGTTCTCTTCCAAAATATGCTCCTTTGTTCTTGGAGCCCCAGAGGGGGCCAGAGACTCCCTCTGGTCTACTGCAACTTTCTGGCTTCCCAGATTGTAGTCCCCCACCCAACCTCAAGAAGTGACCGCCTCTCCGCACAGGAGTGGGGCTGGGGGATGTTCCTCCCACCATTACTTTTTCTTCTCCGCACCCCACCTGTCCTGCACTGGTTCCCCAGCGAAACAGGGAACCCCTTACCCCACACCCCCACCCCTTCTTGGTAAGAAATGGCCCCAAAAGGAATTGACTGCCCCAGACCCACACTCCAGCCGTCTGGCTCTCATCTTCTGCCTCTTCTCCCTTTCTCTGAGTCCTAAGGAAACTGAGGCAGGATGAAGGAGCTCTCTTCCGCGTCAGCCCAGGAGGCTGGTGTGGGCCACGAGCTCCCACGACTCACACCCGGACGTGCACAAACACCCTTGCTCAGTGTAGACACCCAGACACACGCTTGCGCCCCCAAGTGCCCCCTTCCCTCACATACCAGCCGAGAAGGCAGCTCGGCCACTTCTGCGGGGAAACTCTGCGGGGGACACTGCGCCCTTGCCACGCGGAGCCCCGATCCCCCAAGGTCCCCGCACACTTGCCGTGCGCGCTCCCCGCACAGACACCCGCGCACAGCGCTCCGCCGCGCCCGCCGCCCGCTGCCCTGGGCCACCCCCACGCGCTGCGCACGCCCCAGGCGAGTGAGTGAGAGTCGGGGCCTGGGTCTGAGCGGGCTGGGCAGTCAGGGGCTTGCTTCGCGGAGGAGGCGGCAGAACACAGCCACCAGTTCGCTAGCTGGCGGCGGGTGCCAACCGGGGCGCAGCGCGGACTTTGCGTCTGGCGCAGGGGACCAAGGCTTGGGCCGAGTTCGGGGACCGGGATGGGAAGAGGGGTCCTGGCCCAGCCTGGAGAGTGGGAGCTTGCTGGTCCGGGAAACCAGCTGGGCAAGAGGGTTGGGGCGAGTGCAGTTGGGTCGGGGTCAGAGCCGGGGGCGGTGGGGGAGGTCTGCGCCTACCGTCGTCCTGGCCGTAGCCCCAGCCGTGGTGGCCGGTCATGCCGCTGCCGTCCCCGCAGCCGTGCACCTGCCCGGTCAGCTCGGTCCGCTCGTTCCGGCTGCGGCTCCGGCCCCGCTCGCTACCGCGGAGCAGCCTCTTAAAGCAGCGGCTGGCGGGAGGAGCAGTTCCCGGGGGACCCGCCCCCCACCCCCCAGCAGGGCCAGAGGGGCCGGCCTGCCCCGCCCTCGCCCGCCGGCGAGCCAGTTGAACCCCGAGCACAGATTCAGGGTAGGAGGAAGTAACCCTCTCCCCACAACTCCCACCCCTGCCCTGCCTGGACTACTCTCTCTCTTTTTCCCCCAGCAACCTGTGCGGACTCTGGGACACTAGATGCCCATGCCGCACATGTCGTCCCTTCCCCAGGCTTGTCCCAGACCTGCAAATACCACCACCAGGGACCTGAGCTCTGGGTCCTGAATCCTTTGGGGTTGGAAAGTCCCCTTTAAACTGCATACTACACTGACCATCAAGTGTCCAGAATTGGAACTTCCACTGTTTGCCAGAGGCTGTTGCAGGTGCTGGGCCAAGCTTTGGGTCTTTCCTATAGTGTAACCCTCTCAATTACCCTACAAGGTTGGGTGTTTCCATTAGCACTGTCTGACAGAGGAGGGGACTGAGGCCGGGAGAACTGAAGTGACTTGCCCAAGGTCATCTAGCCAGGGGGTAGGGGGTTCATTCCCTGGGGTTCTTACTCCAGACACTCGGAGTTTTGTGGGATTTTTTGTTTGTTTGTTTGCTTGTTTGTTTTTAGACGAAGTCTTGCTCTGTCACCCAGGCTGGCACTATCTCAGCTCACTGCAACCTCCACCTCCTTGGTTCAAGTGATTCTTCTGCCTCAGCCTTCCAAGTAGCTGGGATTACAGGTGTGGGCCACCACACCCAGCTAATTTTTGTATTTATTTGTAGAGATGGGGTTTCACCATGTTGTCTAGGCTGGTCTCAAACTTCTGGCCTCAAGTAATCCACCCGCCTTGGCCTCCCAAAGTGTTGGGATTACAGGCGTGAGCCACCACTCCTGGCCTGACACTGGGGTCTTTACCATTTCTCCTTGGTGCTGGGTACAAGGGTGTACTGTGAGTGTGGGGATCCAGGAACCCTGGGGTAGATGCAGGGACAGGACTGGCAATCTGAACCCTTGGCCCAGGTAGAACCAGAGCTCCAAGGGGGAGTGAGGAGGAGTGGCATCAACCAATGGGCCTGAGGACAGGCAGACACCAGGTGGCTTCCCCATAGAGCTCAGTCTGAGGCTCTGACTTCCACCATCCCTGTTATTTTCTCTGCTGCTTCCTCCTTTCTTCAGGGACTCTGCTTGTCCCTCCATAGCCTGCTGTTTGTCCCTCCTCTCCTGACCTCCCCATAACCTTTAGTACACCCACTGGGAGCTCAGACCCTCCACCCTGCACTCAACCCCAGCGCCTGCCTTGGCCCAGGATTTTCCCACCCACAAGCCGTGGTCCTTGTGGTGCCCTCCACCTGGTGCATCCTCTGTCCTCCACCCACTGGCTCCAGCCAGCCCAATCTGATTCATCTTAGGATGTGGCCTTGTGCCAGGGATAGGGCTTGTCTCTGGCTAGTCCTCAGCAGGCAGTTTTGGAAAGACAAACAGATGGGTGGATGGAAGGACAGACAAATGATCCCACCCAGGGTCCTGTACTTAGCAGAGTTGAACAGCCACTAGTACAATGTCTGCTGGCCAGATCTTGAACAGAGACACTCTTTCAGGCCCTGCTCTTGGCTGACCTTGTGCAGGAATCTGCCATCTTGTCCGCCTGGCTCCCCTACATCTCTGTGTCTGTCTCAGTTTCCCTCTCCCAGGCCCTGACCCCAGATCCTCAGATAGAGCTATGGAGATTAATTGACAACTGGTTGGCTGGGCCAATGTCAGTGACTGCCCAGGCCTGCAAAGATGCCCCTCTCTGATCCAGGAGCAGGAAGGGATCCTTAATATAAATATGACCCTAGGGTGGGGCAGGGGACTTATGACAGAGACAAGTAGCCCCCAAGACCAGATGTGACAGAGAATCCACCATTATTAAGGCCCCAGGTCTCCAAGCCAGAAATGGCATCCACAGATCAAGAAGACAAAGGCATGCTTCTGGATGAGGCCTGGACCTTCTATCTCCCAGAGAAGCCAGCCATCCTTTACCTGGGAGAGCTGCCAGCACCCTTTACCTGGGAGAGAGCTCTGGGGATAGCCCACACTCCATTGGCCCATTTCCTCTTCAGAGGAACTCAGGTCTTTTTCATATTTATTTGTAGTTCTTAAAAGATACAATTGGGCCAGGCACAGTAGCTCACGCCTGTAATCCCAGCACTTTGGGAGGCCGAGGGGGGTGGATTACCTGAGCTCAGGAGTTCAAGACCATCCTGGGCAACATGGTGACACCCTGTCTCCACTAAAGTACAAAAAATTAGCCAGGTATGGTGGCAGGTGCCTGTAGTCTCAGCTACTCAGGAGGCTGAGGCATGAGAATTGCTTGAGTCCAGGAGGCAGAGGTTGCAGTGAGCCAAGGTCACATCACTGCACTCCAGCTTGGGCTACAGAGTGAGATTCTGTGTCCAAAAAAAAAAAAAAAAAAAAATTACAATTGGAATTCTTCATATAGTTTTTCATCCAACTTCATCTACATAGTAACCCTGGGGGGATTTTTTACCCCATTTTACAGATGAGAAAAGCAAGACTCAGAGAAGATGAGTGATGGGCTCAAAGATGTGCAGTGAATGACTGAACAAAGATGAAAACCCAGGGCTGCTGGGTCCCTTATTCAATATTGTCCAAAATCACTGGAAAGGGAGGAAGTGGATTTTAAATTTGACTCTCATTTGTGTGTATATGCAAGTCCCTCCAAAAGGACTTAAGAGAAGCTAGGGACAGTGTTTACCTACAGGGAGGAGACTGGATGCCGGAAGGTTGTGGGAGGTTGTGGAAGGGTGTGGTATGGCGTGGGAAGGACACTCTTTACTGGTACTCCTTTGTATCTTTTGAATGAATTAAAGCATGTATTACCTCTTTAACAACCAAATAAAAGTTGATTCAGTTCTTTCCTTCCTGCAGCCTATCTTTAGCATTTTCTCTGGGTACTGGGAACTCAGGCAGGTGAGAGGAGCCAGTGGAGACTGCCCTTCTAAGGTGAAGTGCCAGTTGCCCCAGCAGCCCACTCAGGTCAACTTTGGGGAGCCTGTGCTTCCATTCAGGTGCCTCCAGTCTCAATTACATGCTGTTTTTAAAGCCGAGTTGATTTCTCTGCTTGAGAGTTTTCTCTTTGGTCTCACTGGTGTCAGTGGCTCCTGGTTTTTGCTATTTATATGGGAGGGGAAAATGGGGGATGTGAGGGCTGTGATGGAGGCCTGGGGGAGGAGGGCATGAGCAGCCTGTAAAGCCAAGCCTCATTCATCCAACGACCTTGGCCTCCAACTTTCACTTCCTTTATTCTTTTTCTTTTTCTTAAAGATTATATAGAGACAGGGGTCTTACTATGTATTAGTAGTACATAAATAGTCAAGGCCAGGTATGGTGGTGTGCCTATAATCCCAGCTACTCAGGAGGCTGAGGTGGGAGGATCCCTTAAGTCCAGGGGTTTGAGACTGTAGTATGCTATAATCACTCATATGAATAGCCACTGCTCTCCAGCCTGGGTAACATAGAGAGATCCCATCTTTAAAAAAAAACAAAAAACAAAAAACAAAACAACGGAAAACTATTGAGCAATCAGGATCATAGGATGGCTTTGTGACCAGTTTTTTCCCACCCAGTGCCCTGTGGTAAGTGTTTCCTTGCTTGATCGGTCTTGGAGAACTTGACACATAATATTCATTCACACGCTGCTGTGATTTTGTTATTTCTAGTTTTCAGTGTTGCAAATATCACTGCAGTGAATATCCTTATTTGTACATCTTTTTTTTTTTTTTTTTTTTTTTGAGACAGAGTCTCGCTCTGTCGCCCGGGCTGGAGTGCAGTGGCCAGATCTCAGCTCACTGCAAGCTCCGCCTCCCGGGTTCACGCCATTCTCCTGCCTCAGCCTCCCGAGTAGCTGGGACTACAGGCGCCCGCCACCTCGCCCGGCTAATTTTTTTTTTATTTTTTAGTAGAGACGGGGTTTCACCGTGTTAGCCAGGATGGTCTCGATCTCCTGACCTCGTGATCCGC
>NW_020266132.1:1284-1756 GCF_003255815.1 Theropithecus gelada | reverse complement strand
CGCTAAGACAGTTCTTGTGGAATTGGCAAAGGGATATTTGGAAGCCCATAGAGGGCTATGGTGAAAAAGCAAATATCCTCAGATGAAATCTGGAAAGAAACTTTCTGAGAAACTCCTTAGTGTTATGTTAATTCATCTCAGAGAGTTATATCTGTATTTCGTGGATCTCTTGGCTAGCCTTATTTCTGTGGAATCTGAGAACAGATATTTCGCATCCCTTTGAAGACTATAGGGCCAAAGGAAATATCCTCCGATAACAAAGAGAAAGAAGCTTTCTGAGAAACTTCTTCGTGTTCTGTGAAATCATCTCAAAGGGTTACAGCTTTCTCCTCAAGAAACCTTTGGCTGAGACAGTTCTTGTGGAATTGGCAAAGTGATATTTGGAAGCCCCTAGTGGACTATGGTGAAAAAGGAAATATCCTCAGATGAAATCTGGAAAGAAGCTTACTGAGAAACTGCTCTGTGATGTGTG
>NW_020266132.1:216-1273 GCF_003255815.1 Theropithecus gelada | reverse complement strand
GAACAGATATTTCGGATCCCTTTGAAGACTATAGGGCCAAAGGAAATATCCTCCGATAACAAAGAGAAAGAAGCTTTCTGAGAAACGACTTTGTGTTCTGTGAAATCATCTCAAAGAGTTACAGCTTTCTCCTCAAGAAACCTTTCGCTGAGACAGTTCTTGTGGAATTGGCAAAGTGATATTTGGAAGCCCATAGTGGACTATGGTGAAAAAGGAAATATCCTCAGATGAAATCTGGAAAGAAGCTTTCGGAGAAGCTGCTCTGTGATGTGTGACTTCCACTCACAGAGTTACATCTGTATTTCGTGGATCTCTTTGCTAGCGTTATTTCTGTGGAATCTGAGAACAGATATTTTGGATCCCTTTGAAGACTATAGGGCCGAAGGAAATATCCTCCGATAACAAAGAGAAAGAAGCTTTGTGAGAAACTTCTTTGTGTTCTGTGAAATCATCTCCCAGAGTTACAGCTTTCCCCTCAAGAAGCCTTTCGCTAAGACAGTTCTTGTGGAATTGGCAAAGTATTATTTGGAAGGCCATAGAGGGCTATGCTTAAAAAGCAAATATCCTCAGATGAAATCTGGAAAGAAGCTTTCTGAGAAACTGCTTAGTGTTCTGTTAATTCATCTCACAGAGTTCCATCTGTATTTCACGGATCTCTTTGCTAGCCTTATTTCTGTGGAATCTGAGAACAGATATTTCGGATCCCTTTGAAGATTATAGGGCCAAAGGAAATATCCTCCGATAACAAAGAGAAAGAAGCTTTCTGAGAAACTTCTTTGTGTTCTGTGAAATCATCTCACAGAGTTAC
This sequence comes from Theropithecus gelada, assembly GCF_003255815.1. Lineage (NCBI taxonomy): Eukaryota > Metazoa > Chordata > Mammalia > Primates > Cercopithecidae > Theropithecus > Theropithecus gelada. Next base: position 465 of record NW_020266132.1, on the reverse strand, counting down.
AGCTTTCCCCTCAAGAAGGCTTTCGCTAAGACAGTTCTTGTGGAATAGGCAAAGTGATAGTTGGAAGCCCATAGAGGGCTATGGTGAAAAAGCAAATATCCTGATATGAAATTTGGAAAGAAGCTTTCTGAGAAACTGCTTAGTGTTCTGTTAATTCATCTCAGAGAGTTACATCTGTATTTCGTGGATCTATTTGCTAGCCTTAGTTCTGTGGAATCTGAGAACAGATATTTCGGATCCCTTTGAAGA
>NW_020266132.1:0-173 GCF_003255815.1 Theropithecus gelada | reverse complement strand
AAAGAAGCTTTCTGAGAAACTTCTTTGTGTTCTGTGAAATCATCTCACAGAGTTACAGCTTCCCCTCAAGAAGCCTTTCGCTGACACAGTTCTTTTGGAATTGGCAAAGTGATATATGGAAGCCCTTAGAGGGCTATGGTGAAAAAGCAAATATCCTGATATGAAATTTGGAA
>NW_020266131.1:0-1757 GCF_003255815.1 Theropithecus gelada | reverse complement strand
ATCACTTTGCAAATTCCACAAGAACTGTCTTAGCGAAAGGCTTCTTGAGGGGTAAGCTGTAACTCTGTGAGATGATTTCACAGAACACAAGAAGTTTCTCACAAAGCTTCTTTCTCTTTGTTATCGGAGGATATTTCCTTTGACCCTATACTCTTCAAAGGGATCCGAAATATGTGTACTCAGATTCCACAGAAATAAGGCTAGCAAAGAGATCCACGAAATACAGATGTAACTCTGTGAGTGGAAGTCACACATCACAAAGCAGTTTCTCAGAAAGCTGCTTTCCAGTTTTTCTCTGTGGATATTGCCTTTTTCCCCATAGCCCTCTATAGGCTTCCATATATCACTTTGCAAATTCCACAACAACTGTCTTATGGAAAGGCTTTTTCAGGTGAATGCTGTAAGTCTGTGAGATGATTTCACAGAACACATAGAAGTTGCTCAGAAAGTGTCTTTCTCTTTGTTAACGGAGGATATTTCCTTTGGCCCTGTCGTCTGCAAATGGATCCGAAACATCTGTTCTCAGATTCCACTGAAATAAGGCTAGCAAAGACATCCACGAAATACAGATGTAACTCTGTGAGTGGAAGTCACACATCACAAAGCAGATTCTCAGAAAGCTTCTTTCCAGTTTTTCTCTGAGTATATTCCCTTTTTCACCATATCCCTCTATGGGCTTCCAAATATCACTTTGCGAATTCCACAAGAACAGGCTTAGCGATCGGCTTCTTGAGGGGAAAGCTGTAACTCTGTGAGATGAATTCACAGAACACTAAGCAGTTTCTCAGAAAGCTTCTTTCCAGATTTCATCTGAGGATATTTCCTTTTTCACCATATTCTTCTATTGGCTTTCAAATATCACCTTGCAAATTCCACAAGACCTGTCTTAGCGAAAGGCTTCTTCACGGGAAAGCTGTAACTCTGTGAGATGATTTCACAGAACACAAAGAAGTTTCTCAGAGAGCTTCTTTCTCTTTGTTAACGGAGAATATTTCCTTTGGCCCTATAGTCTTCAAAGAGATCCGAAATATCTGTTCTGAGATTCCACAGAAATAAGGCTAGCAAAGAGATCCACGAAATACAGATGTAACTCTGTGAGATGAATTCACAGAACACTAAGCAGTTTCTCAGAAAGCTTCTTTCCAGATTTCATCTGAGGATATTTCCTTTTTCACCATTGCCCTCTATGAGCTTCCAAATATCACTTTGTAAATTAGACAAGAACTGTCTTAGCGAAAGGCTTCTTGAGGGGAAAGCTGTAACTCTGTGAGATGGTTTCACAGAACACAAAGAAGTTTCTCAGAAAGCTTGTTTCTCTTTGTTATCGGAGGATATTTCCTTTGGACCTAGAGCCTTCAAAGGGATCCGAAATATCTGTTCTCAGATTCCACAGAAATAAGGCTAGCAAAGACATCAACGAAATACAGATGAAACTCTGTGAGTGCAAGTCCCACATCACAAAGCAGTTTCTCAGAAAGCTTCTTTCCTGTTTTTCTCTGAGGATATTGCCTTTTCACCACAGCCCTCTATGGGCTTCCAAATATCACTTTGCGAATTCCACAAGAACAGGCTTAGCGATCAGCATCTTGAGAGGAAAGCTGTAACTGGGTGACGTGAATTCACAGACCACTAAGTAGTTTCTCAGAAAGCTTCTTTCCAGATTTTATCTGAGGATATTTCCTTTTTCAACATAGCCCTCTATGGGCTTCCAAATATCACTTTGCAAATTCCACAAGAACTGTCTTAGCGAAAGGCTT
>NW_020266130.1:0-1757 GCF_003255815.1 Theropithecus gelada | reverse complement strand
TTTGCTAGCCTTATTTCTGTGGAATCTGAGAACAGATATTTCGGATCACTTTGAAGACTAAAGGGCCAAAGGAAATATCCTCCGAGAACACAGAGAAAGAAGCTTTCTCAGAAACTACTTTGTGTTCCGTGAAATTATCTCACAGAGTTACAGCTTTCCCCTCAAGAAGACTTTCACTAAGACACGTCGTCTGGAATTTGCCAAGTGATATTTTGAACCCCATAGAGGGCTCTGGAGAAAAAGGAAATATCCTCCGATGAAATCTGGAAAGAGGCTTTCTGAGAAACTGCTTAGTGATCTGTTATTTCTTCTCACAGAGTTACAGCTTTCCCCTGAAGAAGCTGCTCGCTGAGCCTGTTCTTGTGGAATTCGCAAAGTGATATTTGGAAGCCCATAGAGGGCTATGGTGAAAAAGAAAATATCCTCAGAGAAAAACTGGAAAGAAGCTTTCTGAGAAACTGCTTTGTGATGTGTAACTTCTACTCACAGAGTTCCATCTGTATTTCGTGGATCTCTTTGCTAGCCTTATTTCTGTTTAACATGAGAACAGATATTTCGGATCCCCTTGAAGGCTAGAGGGCCAAAGAAATATCCTCCGATAACAAAGAGAAAGAAGCTTTCTGAGAAACTTCTTTGTGTTCTGTGAAATCATCTCACATAGTTACAGCGTTCCCCTCAAGAAGCCACTGGCTAAGCCTGTTCTTGGGGAATTCGCAAAGTGATATTTGGAAGCCCATTGAGGGCTATTGTGAAAGAGAAAATATCCTCCGAGAAAAACTGTGGATCTCTTTGCTAGCCTTATTTCTGTGGAATCTGAGAACAGATATTTCGCATCCCTTTGAAGACTCTAGGGCCAAAGGAAATATCCTCCGAAAACCAAGAGAAAGAAGCTTTCCGAGAAACTTCTTTGTGTACTGTGAAATCATCTCACAGAGTTACATCTTTCACCTCAAGAAGCCTTTCACTAAGGCATTTCTTGTGCAATTTGCAAAGTGATATTTGGAAGCCCTTAGGATGCTATTGTGAAAAAGAAAATATCCTCCGAGAAATCTGGAAAGAAGCTTTTTGAGAAACTGCTTAGTGTTCTGCTAATTCATCTCACAGAGTTACAGCTTTCCAATCAAGAAGCCGCTCGCTAAGCCTGTTCTTGTGGAATTCGCAAAGTGATATTTGGAAGCCCACAGAGGGCTATGGTGAAAAAGAAAATATCCTCAGAGAAAAACTGGAAAGAAGCTTTCTGAGAAACTGCTTTTTGACGTGTGACTGCCACTCACAGAGTTACATCTGTATTTCGTGGATCTCTTTGCTAGCCTTACATCTGTGGAATCTGAGAACAGATATTTCGGATCCCTTGGAAGACTCTAGCCCAAAGGAAATATCCTGCGATAACAAAGAGAAAGATGCTTTCTGAGAAAATTCTTTGTGTTCTGTGTAATCATCTCATAGAGTTACAGCTTTCCCCTCTAGAAGCCTTTGTCTAAGACAGTTCTTGTGGAATTTGCAAAGTGATATTTCTAAGCACATACAGGGCGCTGGTGAAAAACGAAATATCCTCCGATGAAATCTGGAAAGAAGCTTTCTGAGAAACTGCTTAGTGTTCTGTTAATAAATCTTACAGTGTTACAGATTTCCCCTCAAGAAACCGCTCGCGAAGCCTCTTCTTGTGGAATTCGCAAAGTGATATTTGGAAGCCCATAGAGGGCTACGGTGAAAAAGAAAATATCCTCCAAGAAAAAGTGGAAAGAAGATTTCTGAGA
>NW_020266129.1:385-1757 GCF_003255815.1 Theropithecus gelada | reverse complement strand
ACTTTCTGTCTCGTTGATCTGTCTAATGTTGACAGTGGAGTGTTGAAGTCTCCCATTATTATTGTATGGGAGTCTAAGTCTCTTTGTAAGTCTCTAAGGACTTGCTTTATGAATCTGGGTGCTCCTGTATTGGGTGCATATATATTTAGGATAGTTAGCTCTTCCTGTTGAATTGATCCCTTTACCATTATGTAATGGCCTTCTTTGTCTCTTTTGATCTTTGATGGTTTAAAGTCTGTTTTATCAGAGACTAGTATTGCAACCCCCGCTTTTTTTTGTTCTCCATTTGCTTGGTAAATCTTCCTCCATCCCTTTATTTTGAGCCTATGTATGTCTCTGCGTGTGAGATGGGTCTCCTGAATACAGCAGACTGATGGGTCTTGACTCTTTATCCAGTTTGCCAGTCTGTGTCTCTTAATTGGAGCATTTAGTCCATTTACATTTAAGGTTAAGATTGTTATGTGTGAACTTGATCCTGCCATTATGATATTAACTGGTTATTTTGCTCATTAGTTGATGCAGTTTCTTCCTAGCCTCGATGGTCTTTACATTTTGGCATGTTTTTGAGATGGCTGGTACCGGTTGTTCCTTTCCATGTTGAGTGCTTCCTTCAGGGTCTCTTGTAAGGCAGGCCTAGTGGTGACAAAGTCTCTAAGCATTTGCTTATCTGTAAAGGATTTTATTTCTCCTTCACTTATGAAACTTAGTTTGGCTGGATATGAAATTCTGGGTTGAAAATTCTTTTCTTTAAGAATGTTGAATATTGGCCCCCACTCTCTTCTGGCTTGGAGAGTTTCTGCCGAGAGATCTGCTGTGAGTCTGATGGGCTTCCCTTTGTGGGTAACCCGACCTTTCTCTCTGGCTGCCCTTAACATTTTTTCCTTCATTTCAACTTTGGTGAATCTGGCAATTATGTGTCTTGGAGTTGCTCTTCTCGAGGAGTATCTTTGTGGCGTTCTCTGTATTTCCTGGATTTGAATGTTGGCCTGCCCTACTAGGTTGGGGAAGTTCTCCTGGATGATATCCTGAAGAGTGTTTTCCAACTTGGTTCCATTTTCCCCCTCACTTTCAGGCACCCCAATCAGACGTAGATTTGGTCTTTTTACATAATCCCATACTTCTTGCAGGCTTTGTTCATTTCTTTTTCTTCTTTTTTCTTTTGGTTTCTCGTCTCGCTTCATTTCATTCATTTGATCCTCAATCGCTGATACTCTTTCTTCCAGTTGATCGAGTCGGTTACTGAAGCTTGTGCATTTGTCACGTATTTCTCGTGTCATGGTTTTCATCTCTTTCATTTCGTTTATGACCTTCTCTGCATTAATTACTCTAGCCGTCAATTCTTCCACTTTTTTTTCAAGATTTTTAGTTTCTT
>NW_020266129.1:0-290 GCF_003255815.1 Theropithecus gelada | reverse complement strand
GCCTCAGCCTCCGAAGTAGCTGGGACTACAGGCGCCCGCCACCTCGCCCGGCTAGTTTTTTGTATTTTTAGTAGAGACGGGGTTTCACCGTGTCAGCCAGGATGGTCTCGATCTCCTGACCTCGTGATCCGCCCGTCTCAGCCTCCCAAAGTGCTGGGATTACAGGCTTGAGCCACCGCGCCCGGCCTTCTTTTTTCTTTTGGTTTCTCTTCTCGCTTCATTTCATTCATTTGATCCTCAATTGCTGATACTCTTTCTTCCAGTTGATCGAGTCGGTTACTGAAGCTTGT
>NW_020266128.1:0-1757 GCF_003255815.1 Theropithecus gelada | reverse complement strand
TTTCGCTAAGACAGTTCTTGAGGAATTGGCAAATTGATATTTGGAACCCCTAGAGGGCTATGGTGAAAAAGGAAATATCCTCAGATGAAATCTGGAAAGAAGCTTTCTGAGAAACTGCTTAGTGTTCTGTTAATTCATCTCACAGTGTTACATCTGTATTTCGTGGATCTCTTTGCTAGCCTTCTTTCTGTGGAATCTGAGAACAGACATTTCGGATCCCTTTGAAGACTATACGGCCAAAGGAAATATCCTACGATAACAAAGAGAAAGAAGCCTTCTGAGAAACTTCTTTGTGTTCTGTGAAATCATCTGAGAGATTTACAGCTTTCCCCTCAAGAAGCCTTTCGCTAAGACCGTTCTTGTGGAATTGACAAAGTGATATTTGGAAGCCCATAGAGGGCTACGGTGAAAAAGGAAATATCCTCAGAAGAAATCTGGAAAGAAGCTTTCTGAGTAAGTGCTTCGTGTTCTGTTAACTCATGTCACAGAGTTACATCTGTATTTCGTGGATCTCTTTGATAGCCTTTTTCTGTGGAATCTGAGAACAGATATTTCGGATCCCTTTGAAGACTATAGGGCCAAAGGAAATATCCTCCGATAACAAAGAGAAAGAAGCCTTCTGAGAAACTTATTTGTGTTCTGTGAAATCATCTCAGAGAGTTACAGCTTTCCCTTCAAGAAGCCTTTCGCTAAGACAGTTCTTGTGGGATTGGCAAAATGATATTTGGAAGCCCATAGAGGGCTATGTTGAAAAAGGAAATATCTTCAGAAGAAATATGGACAGAAGCTTTCTGAGAAACTGCTTAGTGTTCTGTTAATTCATCTCACAGAGTTACATCTGCATTTCGTGGATCTCTTTCCTAGCCTGATTTCTGTGGAATCTGAGAACTGATATTTCGGATCCCTTTGAAGACTATAGGGCCAAAGGAAATATCCTCCGGTAACAAAGAGAAAGAAGCTTTCTCAGAAACTTCTTTGTGTTCTGTGAAATCATCTCACAGAGTTACAGCTTTCCCCTCAAGAAGCCTTTCGTTAAGACAGTTCTTGTGGAATTGACAAAGAGATATTTGGAAGCCCATAGAGGGCTATGATGAAAAAGGAAATATCCTGAGATGAAATCTTAAAAGAAGCTTTCTGGGAATCTGCTCTGTGATGTGTGTCTTCTACTCACAGAGTTACATCTGTATTTCGTGGATCTCTTTGCTAGCCTTCTTTCTGTGTAATCTGAGAACAGATATTTCGGTTCTCTTTGAAGACAATAGGGCCAAAGGAAATATCTTTCGATAACAAAGACAAATAAGCGTTCTGAGAAACTTCTTTGTGTTCTGTGAAATCATCTCACAGACTTACATCTTTCCGCTCAAGAAGCCTTTCGCTAAGACAGTTCTTGTGGAATAGGGAAATTGATATTTGGAAGCCCATAGAGGGCTATGGTGAAAAAGGAAATATCCTCAGATGAAATATGGAAAGAAGCTTTCTGAGAAACTGCTTAGTGTTCTGTTAATTCATCTCAGAGAGTTACATCTGTATTTCGTGGATCTCTTTGCTAGCCTTCTTTTTGTGGAATCTGAGAACAGATATTTCGAATCCCTTTGAATACTATAGGGCCAAAGGAAATATCCTCCAATACAAAGAGAAAGAAGCTTTCTGAGAAACTTCTTTGTGTTCTGTGAAATTATCTCTCAGAGTTACAAGTTTCCCCTCAAGAAACCTTTCGCTATGGCAGTTCTTGTGGAATTGACAAAGTGATATTTGGA
>NW_020266127.1:0-1757 GCF_003255815.1 Theropithecus gelada | reverse complement strand
GATGGAATTGGCAAAGTGATATTTGGAAGCCCATAGAGGGCTATGCTGAAAAACGAAATATCCTCAGATGAAATCTGGGAAGAATCTTTCTGAGAAACTGCTGAGTGTTCTGTTAATTCATCTCACAGAGTTAAATCTGTATTTCTTGGATCTCTTTGCTAGCCTTATTTCTGTGGTATCTGAGAACAGATATTTCGGATCCCTTTGAAGACTATATGGCCAAAGGAAATATCCTCCGATAACAAAGAGAAAGAAGCTTTCTGAGGAACTTCTTTGTGATCTGTGAAATCATCTCACGGAGTTACAGCTTTCCCCTCAAGAAGCCTTTCGCTAAGACAGTTCATGTGGAATTGGCAAAGTGATATTTGGTAGCCCATAGAGGGCTACGGTGAAAAAGGAAACATGCTCCGATGAAATCTGGAAAGAAACTTTCTGAGAAACTGCTGAGTGTTCTGTTAATTCATCTCAAAGAATTACATCTGTATTTCGTGGATCTCCTTGCTAGCCTTATTTCTGTGGAATCTGAGAACAGATATTTCGGATCCCTTTGAAGACTATAGGGCCAAAGGAAATATCCTCCGATAACAAAGAGAAAGAAGAATTTTGAGAAAATTCTTTGTGTTCTGTGAAATCATCTACAGAGTTACAGCTTTCCCCTCAAGAAGCCTTTCGCTAAGACAGTTCTTGTGGAATTGGAAAAGTGATATTCGGAAGCCCATAGAGGGCTATGGTGAAAAAGGAAATATCCTCCGATGAAATCTGGAAAGAAGATTTCTGAGAAACTGCTGAGTGTTCTGTTAATTCATCTCACAGAGTTACATCTGTATTTCGTGGATCTCTTTGCTAGCGTTATTTCTGTGGAACCAGAGAACAGATATTTCGGATCCCTTTGAAGACTATAGGGCCAAAGGAAATATCCTCCGAAAATAAAGAGAAAGAAGCTTTCTGAGAAACATCTTTGTGTTCTGTGAAATCATCTCACAGAGTTACAGCTTTCACCTCAAGAAACCTTTCGCTAAGACCGTTCTTCTGGAATTGGCAAAGTGATAATTGGAAGCCCATAGGGGGCTATGGTGAAAAGGGAAATATCCTCAGATGAAATCTGGGAAGAAGGTTTCGGAGAAACTGCTGAGTGTTCTGTTAATTCATCTCTCAGAGTTACATCTGTATTTTGTGGATATCTTTGCTAGCCTTATTTCTGAGGAATCTGAGAACAGATATTTCGGATACTTTTGAAGACTATGGGGCCAAAGGAAATATCCTCCAAAAACAAAGAGAAAGAAGCATTCTGAGAAACTTCTTTGTGTTCTGTGAAATCGTCTCACAGAGATACAGCTTTCCACTCAAGAAGCCTTTCGCTAAGACAGTTCTTGTGGAATTGGCAAAGTGATATTTGGAAGCCCAAAGAGGGCTATGGTGGAAAAGGAAATATCCTCAGATGAAATCTGGGAAGAAGCTTTCTGAGAAACTGCTGTGTGTTCTGTTAATTCATCTCACAGAGTTACGTCTGTATTTCGTGGATCTGTTGCTAGCCTTATTTCTGTGGAATCTGAGAACAGATATTTCGGATCCCTTTGAAGACTATAGGGCCAAAGGAAATATCCTCCGAAAATAAAGAGAAAGAAGCTTTCTGAGAAACTTCTTTGTGTTCTGCGAAATCATCTCACAGAGTTACAGCTTTCACCTCAAGAAGCCTTTCGCTAAGACCGTTCTTCTGGAATTGGCAAAGTGATATTTGGAAGCCCAAAGAGGGCTAT
>NW_020266126.1:1215-1757 GCF_003255815.1 Theropithecus gelada | reverse complement strand
CTGTGAGATGAATTAACAGAACACTAAGCAGTTTCTCAGAAAGATTCTTTCCAGATTTCATCTGAGGATATTTCCTTTTTCACCATAGCCCTCTATGGGCTTCCAAATATCACTTTGCCAAATCCACAAAAACTGTCTTAGCGAAAGGCTTCTTGAGGGGAAAGCTGTAACTCCGTGAGATGATTTCACAGAACACAGAGAAGTTTCTCAGTAAGCTTCTTTCTCTTTGTTATCGGAGGATAATTCCTTTGGCCCTATAGTCTTCAAAGGGATCCGAAATATCTCTTCTCAGATTCCAGAGAAATAAGGCTGGCAAATAGATCCACGAAATACACATATAACTCTGTGAGTGGAAGTCACACATCACAGAGCAGTTTCTCAGAAAGCTTCTTTCGAGAGTTCATCTGAGGATATTTCCTTTTTCACCATAGCCCTCTATGGGCTTCCAAATATCACTTTGCCAATTCCACAAAGAGTGTCTTAGCGAAAGGCTTCTTGAGGGGAAAGCTGTAACTCTGCGAGATGATTTCACAGAACACAAA
>NW_020266126.1:0-1122 GCF_003255815.1 Theropithecus gelada | reverse complement strand
CTGCTCTGTGATGTGTGACTTCCACTCACAGAGCAGTTTCTCAGAAAGCTTCTTTCGAGAGTTCATCTGAGGATATTTCCTTTTTCACCATAGCCCTCTATGGGCTTCCAAATATCACTTTGCCAATTCCACAAAGAGTGTCTTTGCGAAAGGCTTCTTGAGGGGAAAGCTGTAACTCTGCGAGATGATTTCACAGAACACAAAGAAGTTTCTCAGAAAGCTTCTTTTTCTTTGTTATCGGAGGATATTTCTTTTGGCCCTATAGTCTTCAAAGGGATCCGAAATATCTGTTCTCAGATTCCTCAGAAATAAGGCTAGCAAAGAGATCCACGAAATACAGATGTAACTCTGTGAGATGAATTAACAGAACACAAAGCACTTTCTCAGAAAGCTTCTTTACAGATTTCATCTGAGGATATTCCCTTTTTCACCATAACCCTCTATGGGCTTCCAAATATCACTTTGCCAATTCCACAAGAACTGTCTTAGGGAAAGGCTTCTTGAGGGGAAAGGCGTAACTCAGTGAGATGATTTCACAGAACACAAACCAGTTTCTCAGAAAGCTTCTTTCTCTTTGTTATCGGAGGATATTTCCTTTGGCCCTATAGTGTTCAAAGGGATCCGAAATATCTGTTCTCAGATTCCACAGAAATAAGCTAGCAAAGAGATCCACGAAATACACATGTAACTCTGTGAGTGGAAGTGACACACCAGAGAGCAGTTTCTCTAAAAGCTTCTTTCCAGATTTCATCTGAGGATATTTCCTTTTTCACGCTAGCCCTCTATGGGCTTCCAAATATCACCTTGCCAATTCCACAAGAATTGTCTTAGCGAAAGGCTTCTTGAGGGGAAAGCTGTAACTCTGTGAGATGATTTCACAGCACACAAAGAAGTTTCTCAGAAAGCTTCTTTCTCTTTGTTATGGGATTATATTTCCTTTGGCCCTATAGTCTTCAATGGGATCCGAAATATCTGTTCTCAGATTCCACAGAAATAAGGATAGCAAAAAGATCCACGAAATACACATGTAACACTGTGAGATGAATTAACAGAACACTAAGCAGTTTCTCAGAAAGCTTCTTTTCAGATTTCATCTGAGGATATTTCCTTTTTCACCATAGC
>NW_020266125.1:0-1758 GCF_003255815.1 Theropithecus gelada | reverse complement strand
CCCTCAAGAAGCCTTCGCTAAGACAGTTCTTGTGGAATTGGCAAACTGATATTTGGAGTCCCACAGAGGGCTATGGTGAAAAAGGAAATATCCTCAGATGAAAACTGGAAAGAAGCTTTCTGAGAAACTGCTTAGTGTTCTGTTAATTCATCTCACAGAGTTACATCTGTATTTCGTGCGTATCTTTGCTAGCCTTATTTCTGTGGAATCTGAGAACAGAGATTTCAGATAACTTTGAAGACTACAGGGCCAAAGGAAATATCCTCCGATAACAAAGAGAAAGAAGCTTTCTGAGAAACTTCTTTGTGTTCTGTGAAATCATCTCACAGAGTTACAGCTTTCCCCTCAAGAAGCCTTTCGCTAAGCCAGTTCTTGTGGAATTGGCAAAGTGATATTTGAAAGCCCTTAGAGGTCTATGATGAAAAAGGAAATATCCTCAGATGAAATCTGGAAAGAAGCTTTCTGAGAAAGTGCTTAGTGTTCTGTTAATTCATCTCACAGAGTTACATCTGTGTTTCGTAATGTCTTTGCTCGACTTATTTCTGTGGAATCTGAGAACAGATATTTCGGATCCCTTTGAAGAATACTGGGCCAAAGGAAATATCCTCTGATAACAAAGAGAAAGAAGCTTTCTTGGAAACTTCTTTGTGTTCTGTGAAATCATCTCACAGAGTTACAGCTTCTCCCTCCAGAAGCCTTTCGCTAAGACAGTTCTTGTGGAATTGGCAAAGTGATATTTGGAAGCCCATAGAGGGCTATGGTGAAAAAGGAAATATACTCAGATGGAATCTGGAAAGAAGCTTTCTGATAAACTGCTTAGTGTTCTGTTAATTCATCTCACAGAGTTACATCTGTATTTCGTGGATCTCTTTGCTAGCCTTATTTCTGTGGAATCTGAGAACAGATATTTCAGATCCCTTTGAAGACTATAGGGCCAAAAGAAATATCCTCCGATTACAAAGAGAAAGAAGCTTTCTCAGAAACATCCTTGTGTTCTGTGAAATCATCTCACAGAGTTACAGCTTTCCCCTCAAGAAGCCTTTGGCTAAGACAGTTCTGGTGGAATTGGCAAAGGGAGATTTCGAAGCCCATAGAGGGCTATGGTGAAAAAGGAAATATCCTTAAATGAAATCTGGAAAGAAGCTTTCTGAGAAACTGCTCAGTGTTCTGTTAATTCATCTCACAGAGTTACATCTGTATTTCGTGGATCTCTTTGCTANGGGCCAAAGGAAATATCCTCTGATAACAAAGAGAAAGAAGCTTTCTTGGAAAGTTCTTTGTGTTCTGTGAAATCATCTCACAGAGTTACAGCTTCTCCCTCCAGAAGCCTTTCGCTAAGACAGTTCTTGTGGAATTGGCAAAGTGATATATGGAGGCCATAGAGGGCTATGGTGAAAAAGGAAATATCCTCAGAGGAAATCTGGAAAGTAGCTTTCTGAGAAACTGCTTAGTGTTCTGCTAATTCATCTCACAGAGTTACATCTGTATTTCGTGGATCTCTTTGCTAGCCTTATTTCTGTGGAATCTGAGAACAGATATTTCAGATAACTTTGAAGAGTATAGGGCCAAAGGGAATATCCTCCGATAACAAAGAGAAAGAAGCTTTCTGAGAAACTTCTTTGTGTTCTGTGAAATCATCTCACAGATTTACAGCTTTCCCCTCAAGAAGCCTTTCGCTAAGACAGTTCTTGTGGAATTGGCAAACTGATATTTGGAGGCCCATAGAGGGCTATGGTGAAAAAGGAAATATCCTCAGAT
>NW_020266124.1:1153-1757 GCF_003255815.1 Theropithecus gelada | reverse complement strand
CAGAAATAAGGCTAGCAAAGAGACACACGAAACGTAGATGTAACTCTATGAGATGAATTAACAGAACACTAAGTAGTTTCTCAGAAACGTTCTTTCTAGATTTCATCTGAAGATATTTCCTTTTTCACCATAACCCTGTATGGGCTTCCAAATATCACTTTGCCAATTCCACAAGAACTGTCTTAGCGAAAGGCTTCTTGAGGGCAAAGCTGTAAATCGGTGAGATGATTTCACAGAACGCAAAGGAGTTTCTCAGAAAGCTTCTTTCTCTTTGTTATTGGAGGGTATTTCCTTTGGCCCTATAGTCTTCAAAGGGATCCGAAATATCTGTTCTTAGATTCCACAGAAATAAGGCTACGAAAGAGATCCAAGAAATGGAGGAGTAACTCTGTGAGATGAATAAACAGAACACTAAGCAGTTTCTCAGAAAGGTTCTTTCCAGATTTCATCTGAAGATATTTCCTTTTTCACCATAGCCCTCTATGGGCTTGCAAATATCACTTTGCCAATTCCACAAGAACTGTCTTAGCGAACGGCTTCTTGAGGGGAAAGCTGGAACTCTGTGAGATGATTTCACAGAACACAAAGAAGTTTCTCAGAAAGC
>NW_020266124.1:0-1127 GCF_003255815.1 Theropithecus gelada | reverse complement strand
ATAGTCTTCAAAGGGATCCGAAATATCTGTTCTCAGATTCCACAGAAATAAGGCTAGCAAAGAGATCCACGAAATACAGATGTAACTCTGTGAGATGAAATTACAGAAGACTAAGCAGTTTCTCAGAAAGGTTCTTTCCAGATTTCATCTGAGGATATTTCCTTTTACACCATAGCCCTCTATGGGCTTCCAAATATCACTTTGCCAATTCCACAAGAACTGTCTTAGCGAAAGGCTTCTTGAGGGGAAACTTGTAACTGTGTGAGATGATTTCACAGAACACAAAGAAGTTTCTCAGAAAGCTTCTTTCTCTTTGTTATCGGAGGATATTTCCTTTGGCCCTATAGTCTTCAAAGGGATCCGACATATCTGTTCTGAGTTTCCACAGAAATATGGCTGGCAAAGAAATCCACGAAATACAGGTGTAACTCTGTGAGATGAATTAACAGAACACTAAGCAGTTTCTCAGAAAGCTTCTTTCCTGATTTCATCTGAGGATATTTCCTTTTTCACCATAGCCCTCTATGGGCTTCCAAATATCACTTTGCCAATTCCACAAGAACTGTCTTAGCGAAAGGCTTCTTGAGGGAAAGCTGTAACTCTGTGAGATGATTTCACAGAACACAAAGGAGTTTCTCAGAAAGCTTTTTTCTCTTTGTTATCGGAGGGTATTTCCTTTGGCCCTATAGTCTTCAAAGGGATCCGAAATATCTGTTCTCAGATTCCACAGAAATATGGCTAGCAAAGAGATCCACGAAATGGAGATGTAACACTGTGAGTTGAATTAACAGAACAGTAAGCAGTTTCTCAGAAAGCTTCTATCCAGATTTTATCTGAGGATATTTCCTTTTTCAACATAGCCCTCTATGGGCTTCCAAATATCACTTTGCCAATTCCACAAGAACTGTCTTAGCGAAAGGCTTCTTGAGGGCAAAGCTGTAACTCGGTGAGATGATTTCACAGAACACAAAGAAGTTTCCCCGAAAGCTTCTTTCTCTTTGTTATCGGAGGATATTTCCTTTGGCCCTATATTCTTCAAAGGGATCCGAAATATCTGTTCTCAGATGCCACAGAAATAAGGCTAGCAAAGAGATCCACGAAATACAGATGTAACTCTGTGAGATGAA
>NW_020266123.1:0-8077 GCF_003255815.1 Theropithecus gelada | reverse complement strand
TCTCGTGTCATGGTTTTCATCTCTTTCATTTCGTTTATGACCTTCTCGGCATTAATTACTCTAGCCATTAATTCTACCACTTTTTTTTCAAGATTTTTAGTTTCTTTGTGCTGGGTACATAATTCCTCCTTTAGCTCTGAGTTTGATGGACTGAAGCTTTCTTCTCTCATCTGGTCAAAGTCATTCTCCGTCCAGCTTTGATCCGTTGCTGGCGATGAGCTACGCTCCTTTGCCGGGGGAGATGTGCTCTTATTTGTTGAATTTCCAGCTTTTCTGCCCTGCTTTTTCCCCATCTTTGTGGTTTTATCTGCCTCTGGTCTTTGATGATGGTGATGTACTGATGGGATTTTGGTGTAGGTGTCCTTCCTGTTTGATAGTTTTCCTTCTAACAGTCAGGACCCTCAGCTGTGGGTCTGTTGGAGATTGCTTGAGGTCCACTCCAGACCCTGTTTGCCTGGGTATCAGCAGCAGAGGCTGCAGAAGATAGAATATTGCTGAACAGCGAGTGTACCAGTCTGATTCTTGCTTTGGAAGCTTCCTCTCAGGGGGGTACTCCACCCTGTGAGGTGTGGGGTGTCAGACTGCCCCTAGTGGGAGATGTCTCCCAGTTAGGCTACTCAGGGGTCAGGGACCCACTTGAGCAGGCAGTCTGTCCCTTCTCAGATCTCAACCTCCATGTTGGGAGATCCACTGCTCTCTTCAAAGCTGTCAGACAAAGTCATTTGCGTCTGCAGAGGTTTCTGCTGCTTTTGTTATTGTTTACTGTGCCCTGTCCCCAGAGGTGGAGTCTACAGAGACAGGCAGGTTTGCTTGAGCTGTTGTGAGCTCCACCCAGTTGGAGCTTCCCAGCGGTTTTGTTTACCTACTTAAGCCTCAGCAATGGTGGGCGCCCCTCCCCCGGCCTCACTGCTGCCTTGCCGGTAGATCACAGACTGTTGTGCTAGCAATGAGGGAGGCTCCGTGGGCGTGGGACCCTCCCGGCCAGGTGTGGGATATAATCTCCTGGTGTGCCTGTTTCCTTAAAGCGCAGTATTGGGGTGGGAGTTACCCGATTTTCCAGGTGTTGTGTGTCTCAGTTCCCCTGGCTAGGAAAAGGGATTCCCTTCCCCCTTGCGCTTCCCAGGTGAAGCGATGCCTCGCCCTGCTTCAGCTCTCGCTGGTCGGGCTGCAGCAGCTGACCAGCACCGATTGTCCGGCACTCCCTAGTGAGATGAACCCAGTACCTCAGTTGAAAATGCAGAAATCACTGGTCTTCTGTGTCGCTCTCGCTCGGAGTTGGAGACTGGAGCTGTTCTTATTCGGCCATCTTGCTCTGCCCCCCCTTTATTTTTCAATTGGCTTATTTTCCTTGATATATGAATTACCTAGGAATGCCACATTTTGGAGAAAATCTTTCTCTCCGCAACACTTAGTGGGCAGTTCTTCAATTATCAAAATTAATTGCTAATTAATTAATTCTGCTCTCCAGCTACCACCTCCTCTGCCTGGAAGGTGTCCTTGCTTTTCTATCAGAAAACTTGTGGAATTGCTTTTTATCTTTTAGTTTCTGTAACTTCTTGGTCTTTAAGGTTCCTTACTGATTTTTTCATAGGGAACTCTGTCTTCTGGGTTGTTTCCATTTCTTGTCATGATTAACAGTGTTTTTATATACATTTTTATACATGCTTCCTGATATATTTTTATAAAATTTTCTCTAAGATACACTTTTTTGGAGTAGGATTCCTGAGTTGTGTGGTATGCACATGTTCCACTTCACTAGGCAATGCAAAATTATTCTCCAAAGTGTTTAGCCAATTTCCATATAATAACAACTGCATGGAAGGATTCCTATCAATGGATCTGGATTCAGGGCAGGGGCAAACATCATTCAAGCAGAGAATCAATACAGGTACTTGTACTCATAAAATCACTGGAATAACTAGGGAAACAAAAGTTAAGCCTGCCACTGTAATAGTGAATTCAAGAGCACAGTACCATAGCTGAAATGCAAGGGACAGAAGCTGCTGTTGCTGCACATTGCAACCCTGAGTCTGGCTGCCACATCTGTTTCTAAATACTCACACTTCTATGGCCTGGCTTGCAAGCAATAATAGCAGAAGGAATATGGCCTGTGCTTCATTTTACCTTCCAAAACTTGTTCAATACACCTACTTAGACAACTCTACTTTTCCTTCATGTTATTTTTCCTCTGCAGAAGAGGTTTTCTCTTCCTTTCTTTTCCATATCTATCTATTTATCTATCTATCTATCTATCTATCTATCTATCTATCTATCTATCTATCGTCTATATATTTTTTTCCCAATTCTTGATTTTAATTAGGATTGTATCTGGCCCATCTCCCTGCCCCACCAAGGAGGCAATGTTTAGTCTACCACTTTCTACCCTCCACAATGTACAAAATATCTAGGCTAAAATGTTTTTAATCAAAACAACTGATTAATGGTTTATAAAGTTAATTTAGTACAGTATGACCAACATTAAAAGCAAAATAAAATAGTATAGGAGAACATAAAAATAACAGTTTATCACATATAGTATATTCTTATAGTAAGGGTATTTTTTGACACCAATTATATACATACATGCAGTAGCTATGCATGTGCATGTATTAGTTTTCTATTACTGCCATAACAAATTACTATAAATTTGTGGCTTAATAAATAAAGGACTGAATTAATGGCATTCACAGCAACCTGGATGGAATTGGAGACCATTATTCTAAGTGAACTAACTCAGGAATGGAAAACCAAACATCATATGTTCTTATTCATAAGTCGTAGCTAAGCTATGAGAATGCAAAGGCATGAGAATGATACAATGGACTTTGGAGACTCGGGGGGAAGGGTGGGAGGGGAGTGAGGGATGAAAGAGTATAAATTGGGTTCAGTGTATACTGGTCAGGTGATGGGTGCACCAAAATCTCACAAATCACCACTAAAGAACTTACTAATGTAACCAAATACCACCTGTTCCCCCAAAACCGAATAAAAAATAAAAGTAAATTTTAAAAATAAAAGTAAATTTTAAAAATCAAAAAATGTAGTGACTTAAAACAGCACCCATTTATTATCTCACAGATGTGTAGGTCAAAATTTCCAATTCCCATAGAAACCAGCTGCATAAAAGACTTCCTGTTTATGGATACAGTGTGGTTCAGTGGAGTCCTCTGCTTAGAATGCCACAGTACTGAAATAGAAGGGCCAGGCAGGCTGTATTCCTTTCTGGGAGTTCTAAGAATGAATCTACTTCCAAGGTAACTCAGGTGATTGGTAGAATTCAGTTCCATGTGGTTATTCTACTGAGGTCCTCATTTCCTTGCCGGCTCTCAGATTAGGATATTCTAGCTCTTGGAGGCCACCCACAATCCTTGGCTCATGGTTCTTTTTCTCTGCCTTCAAAGCTAACAATGGCCGAGAATGAGATGAAGTGAGTCAATTAGATTACAAAATTAAAAGAGGCAGTCACTTATGTAAGTACACTTGCAGGACTCTGAAAGTGAGTTACTCTTGAAATTTCATATCCTGGGTATCTTATTTACCTCACTCCTGACTCCATTGCAGTGTGTGCGTGCGTGTGTGTGTGTGTGTGTGTGTGTGTGTGTGTGTGTATTGTGTCACAAAGAAAATTTTCTTGGAGTCAAAAAAGTTTGGAAGACTCTAGGCCAGGGGTTCTCAATTTTTTTTTTAAATACTTTAAGTTCTAGGGTACATGTGCACAACATGCAGGTTTGTTACATATGTATACATGTGCCTTGTTTGTGTGCTACACACATTATCTCATCATTTACATTAGGTATATCTCCTAATGCTATCCCTCCTCCCTACCCCCTCCCCACAATAGGACCTGGTATGTGATGCTCCCCTTCCTGTGTCCAAGTGATCTCTTTGTTCAATTCCCACCTATGAATGAAAACATGCAGTGTTTGGTTTTCTGTTCTTGTGATAGTTTGCTGAGAATGATGGTTTCCAGCTGCATCCATGTCCCTACAAAGGACACAAACTCATCCTTTTTTATAGCTGCATAGTATTCCATGGTGTATATGTGCCACATTTTCTTAATCCAGTCTGTCACTGATGGACATTTGGGTTGATTCCAAGTCTTTGTTATTGTGAATAGTGCCGCAATAAACAAACGTGTGCAAGTGTCTTTATAGCAGCATGACATATAATCCTTTGGTTATATCCCCAGTAATTGGATGGCTGGGTCAAATGGTATTTCTAGTTCTAGATCCTTGAGGAATTGCCACACTGTTTTCCACAATGGTTGAACTGGTTTACAGTCCCACCAACAGTGTAAAAGTGTTGCTATTTCTCCACATCCTCTCCAGCACCTGTTGTTTCCTGATTTTTTAATGATTGCCATTCTAACTGGTGTGAGATGGTATCTCATTGTGGTTTTGATTTGCATTTCTCTGATGGAGAGTGATGATGAGCATTTTTTCATGTGTCCGTTGGCTGTATGAATGTCTTCTTTTGAGAAGTGTCTGTTCATATCCTTTGCCCAATTTTTGATGGGATTTTTTTTTCTTGTAAATTTGATTGAGTTCTTTATAGGTTCTGGATATTAGCCCTTCGTCAGATGAGTAGATTGCAAACATTTTCTCCCATTCTGTAGGTTTCCTGTTCACTCTGATGGTAGTTTCTTTTGTTGTGCAGAAGCTCTTTAGTTTAATAAGATTCAATTTGTCAATTTTGGCTTTTGCTGCCATTGCTTTTGGTGTTTTAGACATGAAGTCCTTGCCCATGCCTATGTCCTGAATGGTATTCCCTAGGTTTTCTTCTAGGATTTTTATGGTATTAGGTCTAACATTTAAGTCTCTAATCCATCTTGAATTAATTTTCGTATAAGGAGTAAGGAAAGGATCTAGTTTCAGCTTTCTACTTATGGCTAGTCAATTTTCCCAGCACCGTTTATTAAACAGGGAATCCTTTCCCCATTTCTTGTTTTTGTCAGGTTTGTCAAAGATCAGATGGTTGTAGATGCACGGTATTATTTCTGAGGGCTCTGTTCTGTTCCATTTGTCTATATCTCTGTTTTGGTACCAGTACCATGCTGTTTTGATTACTGTAGCCCTGTAGTATAGTTTGAGGTCAGGTAGCATGATGCCTCCACCTTTGTTCTTTCAACATAGGATTGTCTTGGCAATGCAGGGTCTTTTTTTGGTTCCATATGAACTTTAAAGCAGTTTTTTCCAATTCTGTGAAGAAACTCATTGGTAGCTTAATGTGGATGACATTGAATCTATAAATTACCTTGGGCAGTATGGCCATTTTCACGATATTGATTCTTCCTATCCATGAGCATGGTATGTTCTTCCATTTGTTTGTGTCCTCTTTTATTTCACTGAGCAGTGGTTTGTAATTCTCCTTGAAGAGGTCCTTGACATCTCTTGTAAGTTGGATTCCTAGGTATTTTATTCTCTTTGAAGCTATTGTGAATGGGAGTTCATTCATGATTTGGCTCTCTGTTTGTCTGTTACTGGTGTATAAGAATGCTTGTGATTTTTGCACATTAATTTTGTATCCTGAGACTTTGCTGAAGTTGCTTATCAGCTTAAGGAGATTTTGGGCTGAGACGATGGGGTTTTCTAAATATACAATCATGTCATCTGCAAACAGGGACAATTTGACTTCTTCTTTTCCTAACTGAATACCCTTGATTTCTTTCTCTTCCCTGATTGCCCTAGTCAGAACTTCCAACATTATGTTGAATAGGAGTGGTGAGAGAGGGCATCCCTCTCTTGTGCCAGTTTTCAAAGGTAATGCTTCCAGTTTTTGCCCATTTGGTATGATATTGGCTGTGGGTTTGTCATAAATAGCTCTTATTATTTTGCAATACATTCCATCAGTACCGAATTTATTGAGAGTTTTTAGAATGAAGGGCTGTTGAATTTTGTCAAAAGCCTTTTCTGCATCTATTGAGATAGTCATGTGATTTTTGTCTTTGGTTCTGTTTATATGCTGGATTACATTTATTGATTTACGTATATTGAACCAGCCTTGCATCCCGGGGATGAAGCCCACTTGATCATGGTGGATAAGTTTTTTGACGTGCTGCTGGATTCGGTTTGCCAGTATTTTATTGAAGATTTTTGCATCGACGTTCAACAGGGATATTAGTCTAAAATTCTCTTTTTTTGTTGTATCTCTGTCAGGCTTTGATATCAGGATGATGTTGGCCTCGTAAAATGAGTTAGGGAGGATTCCCTCTTTTTCTATTGATTGGAATCGTTTCAGAAGGAATGCTAACAGCTCCTCCTTGTACCTCTGGTAGAATTCGGCTGTGAATCCATCTGGTCCTGGACTTTTTTTGGTTGGTAGGCTATTAATTGTTGCCTCAATTTCAGAGCCTGCTATTGGTCTATTCAGGGATTCAACTTCTTCCTGGTTTAGTCTTGGAAGAGTGTAAGTGTCCAGGAAATTATCCATTTCTTCTAGATTTTCCAGTTTATTTGCGTAGAGGTGTTTATAGTATTCTCTGATGGTAGTTTGTATTTCTGTGGGGTCGGTGGTGATATCCCCTTTTTCATTTTTAATTGCGTCGATTTGATTCTTCTCTCTTTTCTTCTTTATTAGTCTTGCTAGTGGTCTGTCAATTTTGTTGATCTTTTCAAAAAACCAACTCCTGGATTCATTGATTTTTTGGAGGGTTTTTTGTGTCTCTATCTCCTTCAGTTCTGCTCTGATCTTAGTTATTTCTAGCCTTCTGCTAGCTTTCGAATGTGTTTGCTCTTGCTTCTCTAGTTCTTTTAATTGCGATGTTAGAGTGTCAATTTTAGATCTTTCCTGCTTTCTCTTGTGGGCATTTAGTGCTATAAATTTCCCTCTACACACTGCTTTAAATGTGTCCCAGAGATTCTGGTATGTTGTATCTTTGTTCTCATTGGTTTCAAAGAACATCTTTATTTCTGCCTTCATTTCGTTATGTACCCAGTAGTCATTCAGGAGCAGGTTGTTCAGTTTCCATGTAGTTGAGCGGTTTTGATTGAGTTTCTTAGTCCTGAGTTCTAGTTTGATTGCACTGTGGTCTGAGAGACAGTTTGTTATAATTTCTGTTCTTGTACATTTGCTGAGGAGTGCTTTACTTCCAATTATGTGGTCAATTTTGGAATAAGTGCGATGTGGTGCTGAGAAGAATGTATATTCTGTTGATTTGGGGTGGAGAGTTCTATAGATGTCTAGTAGGTCTGCTTGCTGCAGAGATGAGTTCAATTCCTGGATATCCTTGTTAACTTTCTGTCTCGTTGATCTGTCTAATGTTGACAGTGGAGTGTTGAAGTCTCCCATTATTATTGTATGGGAGTCTAAGTCTCTTTGTAAGTCTCTAAGGACTTGCTTTATGAATCTGGGTGCTCCTGTATTGGTTGCATATATATTTAGGATAGTTAGCTCTTCCTGTTGAATTGATCCCTTTACCATTATATAATGGCCTTCTTTGTCTCTTTTGATCTCTGATGGTTTAAAGTCTGTTTTATCAGAGACTAGGATTGCAACCCCTGCTTTTTTTGTTCTCCATTTGCTTGGTAAATCTTCCTCCATCCCTTTATCTTGAGCCTATGCATGTCTCTGCATATGAGATGCATCTCCTGAATACAGCAGACTGATGGGTCTTGACTCTTTATCCAGTTTGCCATTCTGTGTCTTTTATTTGTAGCATTTAGTCCATTTACATTTAAGGTTAATATTGTTATGTGTGAACTTGATCCTGCCATTATGATATTAACTGGTTATTTTGCTCGTTAGTTGATGCAGTTTCTTCCTAGCCTCGATGGTCTTTACATTTTAGCATGTTTTTGCGATGGCTGGTACCGGTTGTTCCTTTCCATGTTGAGTGCTTCCTTCAGGGTCTCTTGTAAGGCAGGCCTGGTGGTGACAAAATCTCTAAGCATTTGCTTATTTGTAAAGGACTTATGAAACTGAATTTGGCTGGACATGAAATTCTGGGTTGAAAATTCTTTTCTTTAAGAATGTTGAATATTGGCCCCCACTCTCTTTTGGCTTGTAGAGTTTCTGCTGAGAGATCTGCTGTTAGTCTGATGGGCTTCCCTTTGTGGGTAACCCGACCTTTCTCTCTGGC
>NW_020266122.1:0-1757 GCF_003255815.1 Theropithecus gelada | reverse complement strand
TAGTGTTCTGTTAATTCATCTCACAGAGTTACATCTGTATTTCGTGCATCTCCTTGCCAGCCTTATTTCTGTGGAATCTGAGAAGAGATATTTCGGATCCCTTTGAAGACTATAGGGCCAAAGGAAATATCCTCCGATAACAAAGAGAAAGAAGCTTTCTTAGAAACTTCTTTGTGTTCTGTGAAATCATCTCACGGAGTTACAGCTGTCCCCTCAAGAAGCCTCTCGCTAAGACAGTTCTGGTGGAATTGGCAAAGTGATATTTGGAAGCCCATAGAGGGCTATGGTGAAAAAGGAAATATCCTCAGATGAAATCTGGAAAGAAGCTTTCTGAGAAACTGCTTAGTGTTCTGTAAATTCATCTCACAGAGTTACATCTGTATTTCGTGCATCTCTTTGCTAGCCTTATTTCTGTGGAATCTGAGAACAGATATTTCAGATCTCTTTGAAGCCTATAGGGGCAAAGGAAATATCCTCCGATAACAAAGAGAAAGAAGCTTTCTGAGAAACTTCTTTGTATTCTGTGAAATCATCTCACAGAGTTACAGCTTTCCCCTCAAGAAGCCTTTCGCTAAGACAGTTCTTGTGGAATTGGGAAAGTGATATTTGGACGCCCATAGAGGGCTATGGTGAAAAAGGAAACATCCTCAGATGAAATACAGAAAGAAGCTTTCTGAGAAACTGCTTAGTGTTCTGTTAATTCATCTCACAGTGTTACATCTGTATTTCGTGGATCTCCTTGCCAGCCTTATTTCTGTGGAATCTGAGAACAGATATTTCGGATCCCCTTGAGAACTATAGGGCCACAGGAAATATCCTCCGATAACAAAGAGAAAGAAGCTTTCTGAGAAACTTCTTTGTGTTCTGTGAAATCATCTCACAGAGTTACAGCTTTCCCCTCAAGAAGCCTTTCGCTAAGATAGTTCTTGAGGAATTGGCAAAGTGATATTTGGAAGCAAATAGAGGGCTATGGTGAAAAAGGAAATATCCTCAGATGAAATTTGGAACGAAGCTTTCTGAGAAACTGCTTAGTGTTCTCTTAATTCATCTCACAGAATTACATCTGTATTTCGTGGATCTCTTTGCTAGCCTTTTTTCTTTGGAATCTGAGAACAGATATTTAAGATCCCTTTGAAGACTATAGGGCCAAGGAAATATCCTTCGATAACAAAGAGAAAGAAGCTTTCTGAGAAACTTCTTTGTGTTCTGTGAAATCATCTCACAGAGTTACAGCATTCCCCTCAAGAGCCTTTCGCTAAGACAGTTCTGGTGGAACTGGCAAAGTGATATTTGGAAGCCCATAGAGGGCTATGGTGAAAAAGGAAAAATCCTCAGAAGAAATCTGGAAGGAAGCTTTCTCAGAAACTGCTTAGTGTTCTGTTAATTCATCTCACAGAGTTACATCTGTATTCCTGAATCTCTTTGCTAGCCTTATTTCTGTGGAATCTGAGAACAGATATTTCGGATCCCTTTTAAGACTATAGGGCCAAAGGAAATACCCTTCAATAACAAAGAGAAAGAATCTTTCTGAGAAACTTCTTTGTGTTCTGTGAAATCATCTCACAGACTTACATATTTCCCCTCAAGAAGCCATTCACTAAGGCAGTTCTTGTGGAATTTGAAAAGTGATATTTGGAAGCCCATAGAGGGCTATTTTGAAAAAGGAAATATCCTCAGATGAAATGTGGAAAGAAGCTTTCTGAGACACTCCTCTGTGATGTGTGACTTCCATTCACAGACTTACATCTGTATTTCGT
>NW_020266121.1:0-1757 GCF_003255815.1 Theropithecus gelada | reverse complement strand
GAGGGAGAAAAGAAAAGAGGAGGAAAACTCTTATCTTACCAGGTATACAATAAATAGAAAGGAGAAAAAAAAAAAAAAAAGTCGTCAGGACAACTGTGGAGAATCCCCGATGAAAATGGTCCTACTTGGCCCGGCGCGGTGGCTCACACCTGTAATCCCAGCACTGTGGGAGGCCAAGGCAGGCTGATTGCTTGAGGTCACGAGTTCAATACCAGCCTAGCCCATGGTGAAACCCCATCTCTACTAAAAACACAAAAAATTAGCTGGGCCTGGTGGCGCACACCTGTAGTACTAGCTACTCAGGATGCTGAGGCAGGAGAATCGCCTGAACCCAGGAGGCAGAGGTTGCAGTGAGCCAAGATTGCACCACTGCCCACTGTACTCCAGCCTCAGCGGCACAGCGTCTCAAAAAAAAAAAAAAAAAAAAAAGTAAAATGTCCTAAAGAGTTGCCTTGTATAGAGGATACCCTGATCCTGAGAAGTGGGAACTCTTTTACAGGGCAGTATCTACATTTATTCAGCACTGCAGTGAGAGCTACAATGTTTTTAAAGCCCTCCATGAGCTTGACACAAAGCTCCTTACTAGATGAGGGTGTTTACATTTCAATTACTTATTGACCCAAGTGATTTCACAGGGCACCAGTGTCTGTGGTTCATTCTGAAAGCTTTACAGGGCCTTGTGGGATCTCAGTGCCTCAGTGGCAGTAAAGCCAATATTGTCATTAAACTTTGACTAGGAACAAACATTATTTTGCCCTGTTATCAAAACTTGGATTAGTAATAATTATTTTCGGACTTAAAGAGAGGTTTACTTGGTTGTGGAATGTCATAAAAGTGAAATCTGTAGCAAGATACACCAGAAGAACTGAAGAAACGAGTAGGGACTGAGGACTTAAGCAGCAATTATAAACTGGGTATTTTCAAACACACTTTTCAATTTCTCACTAGAATATATGGGGATATAGGTTGCATCCACTAGACTATGGAAGGGCAATGCTGCCCTGCAATAGCTAGAACCAGTCAGTTAAATCGGAAAAAAAAAAAAAAAAAATTCTGAAGACCACAAAGAGGTGTGAAACAGCAAAAATGTGCCAAAATAAAATTGCACAGAGTGTATGTCTGCTCATGGTGAGTTGAGGGTTACTGGCTGCTTTGTTTGCAATGTGTAATTCCAGTTCTAAGGATCATGTTCAGATCAGGCTGTGGGACTCTGATGTGAAAAAGAGGAAAGTGTGGACATTTTTAGAATATGAAATATTTGCTAATACACTGGAGGTGCTGGGAACTATGACACAAGGTTTTAAATGGTGATATGAAAACATCTGCAGCCTCAAAGTTAATGGTACATAAAGTCCTAGTGGAGAGAGTGAGTCTGCATTAAAGATGCAATAGGCCTCAAGAAATGTGCAATCTCTGAAGCTCTTTGGTTTGAGAACCCTGTACATAAACCTCAAAATCTTTTCAATACAGAACTAATGCTCCCACAGTCTGTCCTGTGTGATGAGTCATAGCTTTAGCAGGAGCTAGTCTGAAGTCTGGGGGGTATTATCACAGGGTAGACAAGATAGAATGAGTCATCATCTCTTGATAGACCAGGCTCATTTTTTCTTTTTAATAGAGTAAAACTGGAATTGTATCTTTTGGGAGTGTCATCTAGATCATCTGTTGTTCTCCTATACAAAATTTCCAGCATACACTGTGTGCAAAGAAGTAGAAAAGTATGAATGGTAATGAAGGAAAATGCAAATATAGAATCA
>NW_020266120.1:0-1758 GCF_003255815.1 Theropithecus gelada | reverse complement strand
TGATTTGGGTAGGCATAAGAAATTAGTAGGGAGGAGAGATAATATCATATGGTGACATTTTTATTACCAGGAACTATTTTTGCATGTACAAATAAAAATACATTCTATGCTTTTGCTTTCTCATTGTGCGCATGTACTTAGAAATCTGATTCATAATGTTATCCTTGAATCTTTATTGCTTACCATAGGCTGCTTGTCATGACGGGGAGTCTTAAGGGCTATTGCAACTTTTATTGCTACATACATACTGGTCATATCATATGAATGTATAAGGCCAATTAAGAGAGTCCTTTAATTCATAACTTTGGGTACATTCATGGGAAATTTGCTTTAGAGTTGGCAAGAGTTCATCCATAGGTGTAATTTAAATTAAATATCTCAACTGAGGATTATTTTAATGGGAGATTATAGAGTATGCTATCAGTAAATTGGGCAAGTAATAATGAAAACGCAGTAAGTTTTCTATGCAAATTTAACCTATTAAGTAACCTAGGCACAGTAAATCATTATGTCATAAAAGTGATGGAATACTTTTGTTACCAGCCTTATTTTCTGTTTCCAGAATCCTTTTTCAGGGAAATAAAAACATTGATCCTCTCTATAATATTTTTCAACTGATGAAGCACCATTTTTTAATATTTTCACACAGTGGTCTGTAGATGAGTCATATGTGTTTATTACCCACATTTCACAGATGAAGAAATAGATCCCAAGTCATTAAATAATTTGTCAAAGGTTACAAAGCTAATGCAATTTTCAATAAAGCATAGCTCCAGGGATGTTGCAGGTCTAGTTAATTTGTACTCTTCTTTCTAGTACCAAATTATTACATTTAGTAATTACCACTTTAGCATTTGATCACATATGTTCCTGCCTATTGCTTTCTCTTGTATCTTCAGTTTTTCATTTTCCACTTGTTTATTTCACTAGCAATCATGTTTAGTCATTCTTTTGATAAAATTCTTCTCCTCTCTGATTTCTAGTCAATAATGGCCTCAACCTCCCTAGCAAACTTACAAAAAATAAAATAAAAACAAACTTCAAAGCTTATGATTCTTCACCCCCCATTTCATTTCATAAATCACTACTTTTTTTTTTTTTTTTTTTTGCTTACTGCCAAACCAAAGATTTTCTGTAGCCTCTACATCTAATTTAAGAATGGTACATTTTGCTCTCTGGTCAGTCTTAAAATTCCATCTGCCAATGTTTCTGTGATGCTGCAAAGTATTGCAGATTCTTTGATTTTTTTACTGCTATGATGATGATTGTTCTCTCTATATGGACTTTATTTGTCACATTCCTATATGTGATTTCCAAAACTCTTGCTAGGTTATTTTTAAACTTTTGCTCAGCGTGTATGTTCTAGAAACACTCACCATTATACCAATGGCAATAAAATCCAGGATTGATATCATTCCTGAACAGATACAAATTTATAATTGCCTAATTGCATTGCAGAAGGATATTCACTGCCATTTCCACACATTTATTTAAATAGGTTTAAAACTGATTAATTGAAGTTTCTGCAGGTTTTCTGCTGTGTTTGTCCTTGCCTATTTCTCTTTTTGAGTAACATAGATAGCTCCCCAGTCACTCACATAATATTCTAAATAATTCTTACAACTGCCTGCTATCTTCCAATAGTCAATTGTTTATAAATACCCATTTTTTCTGTTTGTTTTTTAAATACCCATTTTCACCTCCAGCATCTGTTCTCACCGTACTATTGAACACCATAATGGATTTGTTTATCATCAC